>NC_080543.1:128025558-128298058 GCF_028640845.1 Ahaetulla prasina
AACAACAAAATACCTTATGCCACTAATGTTGTGTCTGCACCCCCCGAGCTGGGCCCTTTGCCAGAAAGTGACTTGGAAAGTGAGGGGGAAGGGCCATCAGGACTTACCTCGGGAGCACCGGCTTCCCTGGCTCAGCTCCAGGAGCCAGAGGCAGGCCAGGTGGAGGAGATAATGAGGCCTCCATCCCCTGACTCTTTCCCCCTCCCAGGCCATGCCTCCAGACCCAGCTGATGGCAATCAGGCCTGGCTGGACCCTAGGTTTCGTAGGCAGGAGAGGCAGGAACAACAGAAGCAGGGGTGGGGCAGGCCTAGGAAGTGCTGAGTCATGGAGCCACACACCACAGGATATAAAAGGCAGCAAGGGCTGCTATGCCTCTTCGTAGCAGGCAAATCAACTGCTTGACTAGAGCTGAAGTACTGTTTGTTGACTCCTCGGCATCAAAGGAGATAACAGAGACACTTGGCAGACACTCATTAGCTTGCTGCCAGAGCTGATAGTGCCGGCTAATTAAGTCATCCCTCGGACTGAGGCAAGGGGGACAGAACAACCAGACTTGAAATCCTGGGTTTAGAAAACTTAGAACTCCAGCGACTCCAACAAGACCTGTGCTTAACTCATAGAATCATCTATTCCAATGTTCTTCCTGTTGAAGACTACTTCAGCTTCAATCACAATAATACAAGAGCAAACAATAGATTTAAACTTAATGTGAACCGCTTCAATCTTGATTGCAGAAAATATGACTTTTGTAACAGAGTAATTAACACTTGGAACACACTACCTGACTCTGTGGTCTCTTCTCAAACTCTCAAAAGCTTTAACCAAAAACTGTCTACCATTGACCTCACCCCATTCCTAAGAGGACTATAAGGGGCGTGCATAAGAGCACAAAAGTGCCTACCGTTCCTGTCCTATTGTTTCCTTTCATTATATCAAATGAATAGAGTTATTGCATACTTTTGCTCATGTATATGCTTATATGATATGTAGATATTTTATGTTGATGCTTGTGTATATTGTTGTGACAAAATAAAATAAAAGAAAAAAGAATTGCAGACAGATGGTATGCTCATGCCTTCGAGCCTTGAAAGACAACTTTTCTTCTTTAAATCCAAACAATCCCCTCTTGTCATGGTTCATTGTTGTAATGTTCAATTGGCTGGAAGCTACTGAAGATTTTAAAACCTTTTGCATGCAATGTTACCACTTCAATGCCAAATCACAAGACCTTGTGGTAGGTATGTAATTCTACCTACCTAGAATGTATGTAAGGCTTGCGTGCATCTTAGAAACTTCCAAAGTATTAGAAAATCATTATTTTCAATGTGACAAAAGAGGGAAGTTATTATTTTCATTCATATCAAATCATTTTCATTCAAATCAAATCATTATTTTCAATGTGACAAAAGAGGGAAGTTATTAATTGTATGAGTAGAAAATATTTATATTGGTAAAGGTAAATGTATGTGCTAGTCGTTCCTGACTCTAGGAGGCGGTGCTCATCTCTGTTTCAAAGCCGAAGAGTCAGCACTGTCCAAAGACGTCTCCGTGGTCATGTGGCCGGCATGACTCAATGCCAAAGGCGCACAGAACTCTGTTACCTTCCCACCAAAGATGGTCCCTATTTTTCGACTTGCATTTTTTATGTGCTTTCAAACTGCTAGATTGGCAGAAGCTGGGACAAGTAATGGGAGCTCACCCCATTATGCGGCACTAGGGATTCGAATCGCTGAACTGCCGACCTTTCAATCGACAAGCTCAGTGTCTTAGCCACTGAACCACCACATCCCTTTTTTTTATATTGATCATAATTTAAATGAAAATAATATGTAACTTAGATATGCATATATCTGGTTTCTGTCCTGTTCCTTCTTGCTAGTTTTTAGAATTCACCCTTCAGAGGGTCCAGCAAAATTTTACTGAAGTCACTGCATTAAAGCTGCAATGCAACATTACATCCTTGGTTGATGCTTCTAAAACAGGGGTGTCAAACTCACATCATCACGGCAACCTCATGTGACATATCGGGACTTTTTTCCCCTTCGCTAAACTGGGCATGGGTGTGGCCAGTGCATGACCCATTTGGCCCGCGGGCCAGAAATTTGACAGCCCTGTTTGAAAAGAATCTGGGAGGCCCAGCAAGATATCTACAATCATCCCTGTGGCCTTTGATCATGAAGCCAGTTGTGATACCAGAATGAATACACACAAGCACACATGTTTGTTTAATGAAGTATATAATGGGGCACCTTATTAACAGCGTAGAAATTCCAAGTCATTTGCTCTAACCTGGTTGTTCAATTAATATTCATAATTCAATTTGATTTTGCAATAAGGGCTCAATATGAAATATATATACAAACCAACAGAAGAATAAGTGCACGCATTGAAGAACACAAGAACTCAGTCAAAAAAGAGGAACCAACTTCTTCCCTGGTCCAACACTTTAAAGTCACAGGACATGATATTGAGTTTAAAAAGACCAGAACTATCGCCAAAACTGAACACTTTAACAACAGGATAATCAGAGAAGCCATCGAGATAGAAAAACGCCCACACAGCATGAACAAACGAGATGATACCTCCCACCTACCAGCCATTTGGAAACCCGCCCTTATTGACAAACGAGTCCATAACACGAGGAATGACACCAGACCCACACTCACGAGGTCCACACAGGATGTCACCACCACACATCCACCCAGAAAGCAGACCCAAACTCACACTGATCAGGAAGCACGACCAAGGACCAGAAGCCAGACCGCAGCTGCAACATTAGCCATTTCAAACCCCTCCAATCCATACATACAGCAGACAGACACCCACTATGAAGATGTAGCACGACCACAAACACGAAGCCAAACAACAGCAATGCAACTCACCAGCTCAAATCCCCCTGCAACTCACATTAATCTGAGCACAACCAAGCCCCTACCCAAACAGGACACATCCCCAGCCAATCAGAGCACAAAAAAACCCTCAGCCAATCAGAGCACAGCCAAGCTCCCACCCAATCAGTTCAAACCCCCACTGGCAGTTAAAAAGGAAGAAACAGCTGCAATCACACATTGCTCCCAGAAGCACGAAGCTGAAGCCTGAAGATGACGAATGAGACTTCGTCGAAACGTCGCCAAGACACTTCCAATTTTACACGGGAGAAAACCCGAACAACCAAAGACCTACATATATATATATATAGGTCTTTGGTTATTCGGGTTTTCTCCTGTGTAAAATTGGATTTTAAAAATCCAATTTTACGCGGGAGAAAACCCGAATAACCAAAGACCTACATACAAACACCCGCAAAAACCTCAGAAAACAAACATATATATATATATATATGTGTGTGTGTGTGTGTGTGTGTGTGTGTGTGTGTGTGTGTTTTCTGAGATTTTATATATATATATATATATATATAACAACTAAAAACAACTAAAAACTTTAGACAAAGGAGGGGAAAAGAAGAAAATATAGCAGGAGGTTAAGACATTCCATTTGGACAACAGATAGATTAATCTGAAGAACAAGAGAGCTGAGGTTATCTTCTTCAGTATTTATTTGTTTTTCTTTCCTGTTAGAAAAAAAATCTCACACATTTAAAATTACTGTCTTTGAAAACACAGTAGGGTAGCAATTAATTGCTTTAATTAGCTTCTCTGTTCCATCTCCTTGAGGGTGCAGGGTATTTGGCATTTCTTAGAAGCCATTCATTTGGCTTAAGAAAAATATCCCAATAATTATCAGCTTTAAAAAAGGGAAAAACTCTTAACAAGAAAACTTTATCCATCAGCCATTCCTTCTTTCCATGCACTGATCACAGGAGATATCTCTTCTCTTTGTCGTTCCAGGAAATGCTGATTGAGCACTAAGACTGGGTTTCTAATAGCAGAATTTTTAGTGCACCACTTGGATGACTACAGCTTATTCTAAAGCTTAGCAGCGTCAATGCTTGCGCCAACTCAGAAAGCTCAAACTGCCCAAGGAGCTGCTGATCCAGTTCTACAAAGAAATTATTGAGTCTGCCATCTGCACCTCTATAACTGTCTGGTTTGGTTCTGCAACCTAACAAGACAGACACAGACTTCAGAGGATAATTAGAACTGCAGAAAAAATAATTGCTACCAACCTGCCTTCCATTGAGGACCCGTATACTGCACGAATCAAGAAGAGGGCCGTGAAAATATTTACAGACCCCCTCACATCCTGGACATAAACTGTTTCAACTCCTACTCTCAAAACAATGTTACAGAGCACTGCACACCAGAACAACTAGACACAAGAACAGTTTCTTCCCGAACACCATCACTCTGCTAAACAAATAATTCCCTCAACTCGGTCAAGATATTCACTAAGTCTGCACTACTATTAATCTTCTCATCATTCCCATCACCCATCTCCTTCCTCTTATGACTGTATTGTTGTTTGTATCCTTACAATTTATATTTATATTGATTGTTTCCTGATTGCTTATTTGTATCCTATGACTATCATTAAGTGTTATACTTTAGAATTCTTGATGAACGTATCTTTTCTTTTATGTACACTGAGAGCATATGCACCAAGACAAATTCCTTGTGTGTCCAATCAGACTTGGCCAATAAAAAATTCTATTCTATTCTATTCTATTCTATTCTATTCTATTCTATTCTATTCTATTCTATTCTATTCTAAATCTAATTTACAGGTGGAAAATGCATATTATGAAGGCTATCCATTTTCTCAAAAGGCTCCACACCTCAATAGAAATCCATGATAGTTTCATTGTAGGAGATAACCAGTTGAGCCTGAGAGTGAGTCAAACATATCATCAGTTTGGAATCTCCAGTACAAGACCTAAATCTAACCCCCTTGAAGTCTGTTGACTCTTATCTAGCACCAATTTGCCTTGACCCTTAATAGATCAGATTCTTGTGTATAGGTAGCATGAACTAAACTTGTAGTACTTTGGAATTCTAGCCTACCTCCTGACCCCTTACCCCTGGCTTTCACAAACCATTTCCCAAGTCACTTAATAAGACGTTGCCCAGTGACATTTAGCTTGTAGTAAATGTGACAAACGTCATCTACAAAAAGTTTTGAAGAATAATCTCAGCAGCTAGAAACTTCATCTTGCTTTTCTCCAGAAGGGGCCATATAACCTCAAATTAGGTCTGCTGGATATGATAGCTGAAGAGTATAAGAATGAAAGTGGATAAAATGAACATTTGGACATATTCCCAAACATGGTCATCTAACTGTGGTGGCATTCTATCTTCATTTTTGTCCACCGCTGCCCTAAGACATCTGTCCAATAGTTAAAAGTAAAGGAGGAGGAGAAGACACTTGAGGGAATCTCATCCACTGCCCTCTCCATTTTATAATTTCACAGGTTCAGGTTCGGGGCTAGTGGGGAACTTGAAAATACACCCAGAAAGAAGCATTCAGCCTACTACTTTGGTAACACTGGCAAGAACACTGCAGTTGAAGACATAATTACTCATCTAATTGTTTAAGTCGGGAGGTGTTTACATTAAAGTCCAACTTTTGCTTTAACACCATCTTGGCAGCGGGACTGAAAGATTTGACATTTGCAAGTTTACTGATGCAGGCTTAGATTCAGTTCACTAGTCATTTCTCAAACAGCATTTAAAACTTCTGAATTTGTGAGAAAGCTAAATAGATATGTTCATCGTCCCAAGCAGAAATTTAGCTGCTCAATTTTTAAAAGGTTAAGTTTGAATCACTATGCATACAAGCAGAGCCATCTCTTTTTAAACAAATCTGTAATCAACTTCTGGGAGACCCCATGGAATTGTAGAATAAAATAGAATAACAGAGTTGGAAGGGACCTTGGAGGTCTTCTAGTCAAACCCTCTGCTTAGGCAGGAGACCCTACATCACTTCAGACAAATGGTTATGCAACATTTTCTTAAAAACTTCCAGTATTGGAGCATTGACAACTTCTGGAAGCAAATTGTTCCACTGATTAATTGTTCTAACTGTCAGGAGATTTTTCCTTAGTTCTAAGTCATGTTTGATCTGAATTAGGTGATATGATTCGGTTCCTTCCAAAGCAGGGCAAGGATAATCAGAGTTGAGCAGTGATAAAGTGTAAGAAAACAAAACTGTTCCCTGTTTAAAATCAATATAGGACATTTCTCAGCTTTTTCAATCTTGAGCAAGATATTTGAAGCACCACAGTGCAACATGGGTATTTTCCTTAAAGTAAATTCCTCTCCTACAGTATTTTTTTTCCAGCACTAAATCAGATGTGGTGCGGGATCATAAGTGGTTCTTAATACAATTTGCAAAATAGTTTGAAATGTATCAGCTCCAACGCAGGATACTTCAATTATAGATAAGGGAAGAGAACATGGATATCTACCAGAAGCCATATTGTATGCATCGAGACATCATTCTGACAAAATTGATGCTAATAAAAGGGAATGTATCATTTCCCCCAATGATCTCATAATGACCCGGATCACAGAATAACAGAGTTGGAAAGTACCTTGGAGATCTTCTAGTCCAGGGGTAGTCAACCTTTTTATACCTATCACCCACTTTTGTATCTCTGTTAGTAGTACAATTTTCTAACTTCCCACCGGTTCCACAGTAATGCGCCATGTATTGAACGTCTGTGCATGCCTCTCACGCATTGTGCATTGGGTTGGGGGGGGGGCAGCACCGGCTACCAGCTCTGTTTGTCTGTTACAGCTGGGTGGTGTGCGGGGGGAGATGCGCGAGCTATTCTGGGACGAGGCTCTTTTGTTTGTGGTTGCACTATAGCGCCGTTTAGTTTCACTTACGTAACGTGAACTAAACTTATGGGCAGGTGACACAAATAGTATATTTTCAGAAATTTAAATTGTCAGGGGAATTTTATGAAAACCTAATGAAAATGTTTTTAAATAATGCTATGATTTTTTTAAAAAAAGTCAAATTTAAAAAAAGGAAAGTGCTTCAGTATTGGACAAAACCCCTACCGCCCACCATGAAAGCTGGAATGCCCACTAGTCGGCGGTAGGGACCAGGTTGACTACCACTGTTCTAGTCCAACCCCTGCTCAAGCAGGAAACCCTATATCATTCCAGACAAGTGGCTGTCCAGAGTCTTCTTAAAAAGCCTCCAGTGATGGAGCACTCACAACTTCTGAAGGCAAGCCATTCCACTGATTATTTGTTCTCACTGTTAGGAAATTTCTCCTTAGTTCTAGGTTGCTTCTCTCCTTGATTAGTTTCCATCCATTGTTTCTTGCATTGTGTTCTGGTGCTTTGGAAAATAGGTTGATCCCCTCAAATATTGAAACACTGCTATCATGTCACCCCTACAGCAGGTTCTGACAGGTTCTGGAGAACCGGTAGCAGAAATTTTGAGTAGTTAAGAGAACCAGCCAGAACTTCCCCCAGGAGTGGGAAGGGAATGGAGATTTTGCAGTATCCGTCCCCTACCATGCCCACCAAGCCACACCCAGAGAACCGGTAGTAAAAATATTTGAATTTCACCGATGCACCCCTACTCCTTCCAGTATATTTCTCTCTGATTGCCCATGGATGGGAAAAACCATCAAGTGACTACTTAAATTCCTAACACTCTGCATATCTTTCCAGAGGTTGTGGTTTACTGCACCATCCATCCCAATCTCTCTGTAATAAAGCATATGGGGAGGACTGGAATAGTTACATTGACTTGCATACAAGACATGATGGGAGCTTCATATGGAGTAGGTTATTTACTCACTTAACCCAGGGTACAAATGTTGAATAAATAAAGTAGCTGTCTCTTCGGAAATTAAATCAGCAAATCCACATTGAAAACTGTCCTTAACTTCTCCTGAAGATAACAGCACAATCTTATGCATGTTTACTCAGCAGGAAGCATATTCTATTTAAGACAATTGTTCTAGAATGAATTCAGTGCCACTGTTCTGATTATTCTATTGGAATTATTTTGCTGGTAGATCTCAAATCCAGGAAAGATATTCTGATCTTAATCGTGTTATAAGGACAACAGTAGAAACCTTCAAATTTCAAGGTTCTATCATATCGCAAGATCTCAAATGGACAGCTAACATCAAAAACATCATTAAAAAAGGACAACAAAGAATGTTCTTTCTGTGCCAACTCAGTAAGCTCAAACTGCCCAAGGAGCTGCTGATTCAGTTCTACAGAGGAATTATTGAGTCTGTCATTTGCACCTCTATAACTGTCTGGTTCGGTTCTGCAACCCAACAAGAAAAACACAGACTTCAGAGGATAATTAGAACTGCAGAAAAAATAATTGCTACCAACCTGCCTTCCATTGAGGACCTGTATACTGCACGAATCAAGAAGAGGGCCGTGAAAATATTTGCAGATCCCTCGCATCCTGGACATAAACTGTTTCAACTCCTACCCTCAAAACGACGCTATAGAGCACTGCACACCAGAACAACTAGACACAAGAACAGTTTTTCCCCGAAGGCCATCACTCTGCTAAACAAATAATTCCATCAACACTGTCAGACTATTTACTGAATCTGCACTACTATTAATCGTTTCATAGTTCCCATCACCAATCTCTTTCCACTTATGACTGTATGACTATAACTTGTTGCTGGCAATCCTTATGATTTATATCGATATATTGACCATCAATTGTGTTGTAAATGTTGTACCTTGATGAACGTATCTTTGCTTTTATTTATTTATTTATTTATTTATTTTATTTAATTTTTATACCGCCCTTCTCCCGAAGGACTCAGGGCGGTGTACAGGCAAAAGTAAGAACAACACAATATACAAATTAAAATACCATTTAAAAACTTATTAAATTAGCCTGAAATTAAAATTTTCCATACTAAAAACCCCATTTAAAATTAATAAAATTTCCCTTAAAACTAATTTAAGCCAGCCCGGATAAAAGATGTGTTTTAGTTCGCGACGAAATGTCCGGAGGTCGGGTATTTGACGAAACCCGGGGAAGCTCATTCCAGAGTGTGGGTGCCCCACAGAGAAGGCCCTTCCTGGGGCCGCCAGCCGGCATTGTTTGGCGGACGGCACCCTGAGAAGTCCCTCTCTATGGGAGCGTACGGGTCGGTGGGAGGCATGTGGTAGCAGCAGGCGGTCCCGTAAGTACCCAGGTCCTAAGCCATGGAACGCTTTAAAGGTCATAACCAACACCTTAAAGTGCACTCGGAAAGCCACAGGCAGCCAGTGCAGCCTGCGCAGGATCGGTGTTACATGGGAGCTACGTGTAGCTCCCTCTATAACCCGCGCAGCTGCATTCTGGACTAACTGAAGCCTCCGGGCGCACTTCAAGGGGAGCCCCATGTAGAGAGCATTACAGTAATCCAAGCGAGAGGTAACGAGCGCATGAGTGACCGTGCATAAGGCATCCCGATCAAGGAAGGGGCGCAACTGCCGAACCAGGCGAACCTGGTGGAAGGCCCCCCTGGAGACGGCCGTCAAATGATCTTCAAACGACAGCCGATCGTCCAGGAGGACACCTAAGTTGCGCACCCTATCCTTTGGGGCCAATAACTCGCCACCAACAGCCAGCCTGCAGTTGACTGAATCGGGGTGCCGGCATCCACAGCCACTCCGTCTTGGAGGGATTAAGCTTGAGCCTGTTTCTCCCCATCCAGACCCGTACGGCCTCCAAACACCGGGACAGCACTTCAACAACTTCATTGGGGTGGTCAGGGGTGGAAAAGTACAGCTGAGTGTCATCAGCGTACTGCTGGTATCTCACCCCGAAACCACTGATGATCTCACCCAGCGGTTTCATGTAGATGTTGAACAGAAGGCGAGAGAATCGACCCTGAGGGACCCCACAAGTGAGGCCCCTCGCGTCGACCTCTGCCCCCTGTCAACACCGTCTGCGACCGGTCAGAGATAGGAGGAGAACCACCGATATCGGTGCCTCCACTCCCAATCCCCCCAACCGGCGCAGCAAGATACCATGGTCGATGGTATCGAACGCCGCTGAGAGGTCTAATAGGACCAGGGCAGAGGAATAACCCCTGTCCCGAGCCCTCCAGAGATCATCCACCAATGCGACCAAAGCTGTCTCCGTGCTGTATCCGGGTCGGAAGCCGGACTGGAACGGGTCTAGATAGACGTCTTCATCCAGGTATTGAGGAAGCTGTCGCGCCACGGCACTCTCTACAACCTTCGCAACAAAGCGAAGGTTGGAGACTGGACGATAATTACCCAAAACAGCTGGGTCCAGGGAAGGCTTCTTAAGGAGGGGTCTCACCACCGCCTCTTTCAAGGCGGCAGGGAAAACCCCTTCCAACAAAGAAGCGTTGATAATCCTCTGGAGCCAGCCTCGTGTCACCTCCTGAGTGGCCAGTACCAGCCAGGAAGGGCACGGGTCCAGTAAACATGTCGTGCCGTGAAGCCTCCCCAACAACCTGTCCACGTCCTCGGGAGCCACAGGGTCGAACTCATCCCAAATGGACTCAACAAGACGTGCCTCCTCTCCCTCGCTTGGATCATCCCAAATTCGATCCAGACCGTCCCTCAGCTGAGCGATTTTATCGTATAGATAACCGCTAAACTCCTCGGCTCGTCCCTGCAAAGGGTCATCCCGCACCTCCTGATGTAGGAGAGAGCGGGTGACCCGAAACAGGGCGGCCGGGCGGTTATCTGCCGACGCAATGAGGGTGGAGGCGTAAGAACGCCTCGCTTCCCTCATTGCCACTAGGTAGGTCCTAGAATAGGACCTAACTAGTGTCCGATCAGTTTCGGAGCGACTGGACCTCCAGGTGCTCTCCAGGCGTCTTCTCCGGCGTTTCATCTCCCTCAGCCCCTCGGAGAACCAAGGGCCGGTCGAGACCACGCCGGGTCAGAGGTCGCAAAGGCGCGACACGGTCCAAGGCCCGCCGCGCCTGTTCCCAGGCCACGACCAGTTCCTCAGTCGTGCCGTGGGCCAGATCCTCAGGAATGGCCCAAGCTCCGTCAGGAACCTCTCAGGGTCCATCAGGCGCCTGGGACGGAACCACCGTATAGGTTCCGTCTCCCTGCGGTGGTGAATGGCGGTTCGGAAGTCTAGGCGAAGGAGGAAATGATCCGACCATGACATTGGTTCCGTTACTAAATCATCTAATACCAGATCATTTAACCACTGTCCAGAGATATAAAGCAGATCCAGTGTGCCTCCCCCCGTGTGCGTAGGGCCATCATTTACTCGAATCAGGTCCAAGGCCGTCATGGAAGCCAAGAACTCCCGAGCTGCCGTCGATGACGAGCCAGCTGATGGCAGGTTGAAATCCCCCATGACAATAAGTCTGGGGGACTCAACCGCCACAGCAGCAAGTACCTCCAACAGCTCAGGCAGGGCTGTGGTCACGCAGCAAGGAGCCAGGTACGCGATCACCAAGCCCAACTGATTCCTATAACCCCACCGCACATAAAGGGATTCACAACCGGCTCTAGATCTTCCTTAATAACAACCGCCACCCCCCCACCCCTACCTTGGACCCTCGGCTGATGAAATGCTCGGAAACCTGGAGGGCACATCTCAACCAGGGGGACCCCTCCCTCTGGGCCCAACCAGGTTTCCGTAATGCCCATAAGGTCCGCGGACTCCCCCTGAATAAGGTCGCAAATCAGAGGAGCCTTATTAACCACGGACCGGGCATTACATAACATCAGCCGAAGATCCAAGCTCTGAGGATCACGACCACCCGAGGAACGGGTAGGGACAGAGGGCGGAGCACGATCGCTTTCAAACATCGAACGTGCTCCCGCAACTCGCACGGCCCTCCCCCGCCATATCTGCCTCTCCCACTTACCGTACAGATCGAACATCCTCTAAACCTGGAACGCCCTCCCCTGCCTCCAGACAAGATGGAATAGTGTCGCGAACTAGCACAGGGCTGGATCCCTCCCGACGGGTTTTCCCCCACCCGTCGAATCCCTCCCCTTAAGAAACCCTTATTTAAAAACGGTTTAAAAACCCCACAGATTCTTCTTCCTCGATGCCACCTCTCCGGGTCCCAAGACCCTCGTTAAGGCCGCCATCGATAACCCGGAGGCCATTCCTGCAGGCGGGGAACCTCGCAGTCGGAAGAGGTCAGCGGACGAATATTTCATGCTAAAAGATTAAATAACAGTGGGGAAAAGAAAGGTGTTCCCTAGCCACTTGATGTTATCGTAGCCTATGGACAAAGTCAGGACAGTCACAAACCAGGGCCAAATGCCCGGTAAGGGTAATAAATTAGGTGGAAGTT
Organism: Ahaetulla prasina; assembly: GCF_028640845.1. Taxonomy (NCBI): domain Eukaryota; kingdom Metazoa; phylum Chordata; class Lepidosauria; order Squamata; family Colubridae; genus Ahaetulla; species Ahaetulla prasina. The sequence goes on from NC_080543.1 coordinate 128,037,756, forward strand.
TGGCTGATGGATTCTGCCATTCAGTACTGCCCATAATGGATACAGCAAAAGTTTTTACCCACTGGTGCCGCCCATAATCAGGTCCAAGGCCGTCCACAATTGATGCCGTCAATAAATAAATAAATACCGGGGACAGGAAAAAAGTTTTCAGCCGCAGATGTCGAATGATGGTATAAATAAAAGTCAGCTAGAGATCTAAGATCCAAAATGTCTCAGTTTATGTGCACTGAGAGCATATGCACCAAGACAAATTCCTTGTGTGTCCAATCACACTTGGCCAATAAAAATTCTATTCTATTCTATTCTATTCTAAAACTAGTCTCTGCATATAGTATGATATACAGAGATAGTATGAGACTTGCATGCTATCTGATGAGTTATGAAATAATAATCCGAATCAGTAGGAAAAAGGGGAGAAATGGATCACTATAAGATACTGTAATGCATATTAATTCTGGAAAAAAAGCACTTCAGTAGCTGAAGGTAAATCTTCTGTAAGTTCTTCTTCCTTGATAACCGTAAGAGAAATTCTTCCTAAAATTCTTACAGACTAAGAATGGACATTTATCATTTTGGTGATATTTCTCCTCCTCTAAAAATTGAAAGCACACAGCATCACCTGGCCAAAAATGGACATTTTATTCCATATTGAATAGGTGGCACATCTAGTACCTATCAAAATCAATAATAATGTTAGCTGTATCTTGTCCTACAGAATACTGTGACAATTTAGAGCAGCTAATACAATGTTTTCTGCTTGCAACCATAAATGATATTTTATTTTGCCAAAAAAAAAAAGAGTCTGAAAACCATTTTAAACCATACATCTGCTTTTTTTAGGGACAAGACAGATGGTACATGAAGCTTTCTGCTGATTTTTTTTTAACATTAGTTGTTTTTCCGAGGAGCTAATGGAAACTAATTGTATTCATCCAAGTGTTTTATATTTGTTTAATCCTAATAGACACCAGTCTCATCACATAGTTCCACCCTGCTAGTTCCACCTGAATTAAAAAGCAGGAATGGAGAAGATTATCTCTTAGTTCAGAGACCACCAAGACTTTCCAGACTATATGTTGGAAGAAGGCAGTGTCAACTTTCTTACATTTTGCTGCCAAAAAATACCATTGGTTTTCAAAGAAACTTAATGTGGGAGAAGGAATGGCAGAAACAGAAGGTGGAGTCAAACGAGGAATCAGCCTAAAGCAAGGGTCGGCAACCTTAAACACTCAAAGAGCCAGGAAGCCCCCCGTTCAATTCTAGAGCTGACCGGAAGTCTGGTTCCCCAACCATAGAGTCTTCTCCTAGTGTAGCATCCTTTTTTCTCTGGTGACCGGAAATCTGGTTCCCCTACCATAGTTCCTCCTAGCTCAGCATCCTTTTTCCTCTACCTGTCCTAACCAAAAGTCTTATCAATTGTGGAGCCGACCAGCGACAGGGAGCCACAGTAGAGGGACAAAAGAGCCACATGCGGCTCCAGAGCCGCGGGTTACTGACCCCTGGCCTAAAGTCACTATGTAACCACAAATGAACTAAGGCCAATCCCTCTTGAATTCCATTAACCCTTATCTAGTGCCAAGATAGGGCTAACAATTAATTGAGTAGATTGTTATGCATAGGCACAAATAGGAATACGTCAGTGTAATTGGTATTTCATGTGTGGTCTTAATCTTTCGCAACTGATACTTAATTTATGTATTATATATTCTTCTTTTTCTTGTGCTATATCCATCATCAGACATTGGTGATTATGTTGGCGATCCTATTTTTATCAACAGCCACATGAAAAAGTGCTGTTGAGTTTTTTCCGAACCAATTCCTTAGATTTTGAAGCCATGATGTTCTTCTTCTGCCTGGACCTCGTTTGCCTTCAATCTTTCCCTGGAGAATTAAGTGAAGTATGCTGTAATTTTCTGGGTATCTCATCACATGCCCAAAATATTCTAACTTTCACTTTTTTACAGTTTTGATGATTTCCCTTGGCTTTCCCAGGCTCCCAATTATAAATATAATATAATATAATATAATATAATAATATAATATAATATAATATAATATAATATAATATAATATAATATAATATAATATAATATAATATAATATAATATAATATAATATAATATAATATAATATAATATAATATAATATAATATAATATAATATAATATAATATAATATAATATAATATAATAATATAATATAATATAACTATAATATACTGTATTTTTTGGAGTATAAGACGCACCGGAGTATAAGACGCCTTAGTTTTTGGGGAGGAAAATAAGAAAAAAGCTGATTGGCCTCAGCTTTGGCCTCCCGGAATACCCCCAATCAGCTGTTCCCAGAGGTGAATTTTAGCAACGGGTTCCTTGGTTGTGAGCTCTGTGCCTTGCTTTCTTTTTCTTTTTTTTTTCCCTGCCTCTGAAACTCTGTTTCAGAAGAAAAACCTTTTTCTGCCTCTGAAAGCCTCCAAAACAGAACTTCAGAAAAAAAGCCTCTGAAGCTCTGTTTGGGGGCTTCTTTTATGAAGCTCTGTTTGGGGGCTTCTTTTCTGAAGCTTCTTTCAGCCTCTGAAACTGCCGTTTGAGAAGCTGGGTGGGGCTACATTCTGAAGCTGTGTTAGACGCAGTCAGATTTTCACCCTCTTTTTTTGGGGAAAAAGATGCGTCTTATGCTCCAAAAAATAAGGTAAGTTATTACAGTCACTGATCAGCATTATTTTAGAGACACTAATTTCAACCACTGTATAGATATATGTTACACTCTATTACTGAAAAATACTCATTTACAATCATTATATCAACATCGGGATTCTAAATAAGCTTAAACACATAACGAAAATTATTAGCAAACAATGCCATCTCATCTGTTTTTAGAATTCAGCCTCAGGGTTTAAAAATGAGTCTTTTCTGGTTGAAGAAGTTTGAAAGTGGTTGAGTCCAATTCGGTATCCCATCCAGAATGCTTTTTGCTGTGGCTTTTGTGCTGAATCATATTCATTTATTTTTTGTTATCACAAGTATAGAAAAACCAAGATGTCTCTCTTGCTGTCATAATTAAATTTTGACATAAAGCAGTCCTGAGCACTTGAATTACACAAACTCTCCTAGAGTAGTAACAGGTTTTCAGAGAACCAATTATTTCTAAACATTATATAGACATTTTCATGCTGAAGTAGTTAAAGAAAGCAGAAAGCAGATATCTTTAAGCTGGGATGGGATTAATGGGATATGAACTGTTTTCTGTGTGCAGTGTGTTTGATCTCTCTGGGTGTGTCTATGTGTTTATGTACATGCCATGCATGTATAAATGCAACACCGTGTTTCTCTGTTGATGATTAAAGCAACAAAATCCTTTTCCAAGCTTCAACCTCAGGGGTCTCAAACTGGCAGCCTGTGGGCTGGATGCGTCACAGACTGGCCACGCCCACCCGAGCTCCACAAATGGGGAAAATGTCATGAAACATCACCTGATGGCAATGTGACACGGCAAGTTTGATGCCCGTGTTCTACATGAATAGAATAGAATAGAATAGAATAGAATAGAATTTTTTATTGGCCAAATGTGATTGGACACAAAAGGAATTTGTCTTTGGTGCATATGCTCTCAGTGTACATAAAAAGACAAGATACATTCATCAAGAATCATAAGGTACAACACTTAATGATAGCCATAGGGTACAAATAAGCAATCAAATCACGCTAGGAAACCATTAATATCAATATAAATTGCAAGGATACAATCAACAAAGTTACAGTTATGCAGGCATAAGTGGGAGGAGATGGGTGATAGGACCGGTGAGAAGTCTAATAGTAATGCAGACTTAGTGAATAGTTTGACAGTGTTGAGGGAATTATTTGTTTAGCAGAGTGATGGCGTTTGGGGAAAAAACTGACCTTGTGTCTAATTGTTTTGGTGTGCAGTGCTCTTTTCAGGGTAGGAGTTGAAACAGTTTATGTCCAGGATATGAGGGATCTGTAAATATTTTCACAGCCCTCTTTTTGACTCATGCAGTATACAGGTCCTCAATAGAAGGCAGGTTGGCAGTAATTGTTTTTTTCTGCAGTTCTAATTATCATCTGAAGTCTGTGTCTGTCTTGTTGGGTTGCAGAACCAAACCAGACAGTTATATGTGTGGGAAATGTGTGGGAAAAAGATTCTGCTGCTTTAAAGGTTTGGCTTTCTAAAACAAAACAGATTTATCAGTCTTAAATGGAAATCTGGAGGGGGGAAAAGTGGTTGGTTTGTGTGTGTGTGTGTGTGTGTGTGTGTGTGTGTGTGTTTTGACAAGAGATATACTGTGCTCTTTCTTTAAAATCCAAATCACTTTCTGCATAATTTGGTAAGTGTTCCCAGCCTCCAATCTCATTTCCAGAGTTAAAGTACGATGGATCCAGACTTTCGGGAAAACCTAGTTCAATCAACAGGATTTCCATTAATCGTGATATAATTAACCCTGGATCCATGCCAAGATCTATGATAGCTTCTAATTTTCTCACTGATTCTTTTTCCTGCACCAGCAATATGCATTAGCTTATAACTATTTGGCTAGTTTCAGTTCTGCTATAATGTGAGAAGCAAAATTAATGATTAACTCACAGAAATAAATAATCAATGAAGGGCTGGTCTAAATCGTTTCATTTTCAGACTACATCGCTTTCACATATATTCATTCATAAACCTTCTCTATCCTATTCTGCCTTGTTCTTTCAAAAACAAAGAACAACCCAAGAAGGAAATATTTTAATTCAGATTGTTATATTAAAGGCAGGGATTTTCTACTTCTAGTCCTCATTCAATTGAGAATGCTCAAGGAACACCCTATCACTCTCTCTTTCTAGGGAAGTTTCATGTCTTTGTGTTTTAGGCTGATGCATGTTTTAAAAATGATTGAAATGCTCTGGAGGTCCTTTGGAGAGAGGTCTCGCTTTCATTAAAACAATCCAATTTTTTTGCCAAGGCTTCCTTGTAAGTCTAAAACGATGCCTTTAAAAAGTAGGGAAGAGCGTTTTAAAAACTCTATTCTAGCTTCTCTTCAATGGAGGAACTAATGAGCTTCTAATGTTCCAAAGTACAGTGGTGGCCAAAATTGTGGAAACCTTTTGGGAAAAGTGTATTTTTGAGGTTTGATGACTAATAAGCCCACTTTTTTTTGAGTTTCAAGATAAGGGGCATGCATAAGAGCACAAGCGTGCCTACCGTTCCTGTCCTATTGTTTCCTTTCGTTATATCCAAATAATATAGTTATTACATACCCATCCTTATATATATGCTTATGTATTGCATAATTATTTCATGCTTATGCTTATATATACTGTGTGACAAAATAAAATAAATAAAAATAAAAATCATATTCCACTGCTAGAATAGCATAGAATAGAATAGAATAGAAGTAGAGTAGAGTAGAGTAGAGTAGAATAGAATAGAATAGAATAGAATTCTTTATTGGCCAAGTGTGATTGGACATACAAGGAATTTGTCGACCCAGGAGCATATAAAGAGATTGTATAATGTGTTGCTTGAAATAGATTCGGAAAAGGATTTGGTAAAGGACTGTATGATAAAATGGGCACAGAATATTCAGGAACCAATAATGTTGGAAACATGGGAGAAAATCTGGGTTAGAAATGTTAAGTTTACACAAGCACAGAATTTAAGGGAAAATTTTTATAAGATGTTTTATAGATGGCACTTAGATCCCAAAAAATTATCATGTATGTATCCTGATATCCAAGCGAAATGTTGGAGGTGTGATTGTGATGACGCTACATATTTTCATATTTGGTGGACTTGCAAGAAAATTAAGGCCTTTTGGATAAGAATTTGGTGGATTATTCAAAATGTACTGAAGAAGAAGATAAAGTTCCTGCCACAATTTTTCCTTTTGGGAATTATAACGGATTGTACAGGGATTGAGACTAAATTGATTCTGAATTTAATAACAGCAGCAAGACTGTTGATTGGACAATACTGGAAGAAAGAAGAGGTACCTACAATAGAAGAATGGATATTGAAAGTCATTAATTTGGCTGAGATGGCTAAAATCTCAGCTTTTTTAAAAGACAATACGCAGGAAAGATATTTAATTGAATGGAAAAAATGGATTGATTATCTACAAAACAGATATCAGATTAAGAAATATCAGATTGCCTTTGAATAATTAGGAAGTATTATTTTATGTAATGGGAGGGGTTGGGAGATGAAAAGATTTGGATGAGGTTAATTGGATTAGAAGGAAAATTTTACTCTATGTTTGGTTTATGTATAACAATACCTTGTGATTGACCCGGGAAGCCGGGGGGGGGGAAGGGAGGGGGGAAGGGGGTTTTCTGGGAGGGAGGGGGAAAAAAAGGGGGGGGAAATGTTTTTGTTTCTTAAAACTTTTTCAATTAAAAAAAAAAAGGAATTTGTCTTGGTGCATAGGCTCTCAGTGTACATAAAAGAAAAGATACCTTCATCAAGGATCATAATGGAATGGCCTGGGAATAGCCCAGACCTTAACTCAATTGAAAATCTATGGAGCCGACTAAAGAAACTTGTCAGAAGCAACCCAGAAATAAAACCCAGTCAATAGAAGCAATCATTCAATCTTGAATTGAGACAGCCTACTCAGAAACCAAACTGAGGAGGCCACCTTTTAGAAATGCAGATTTGGTAATTCATTCAAGAGAGGATATTTTGAAACAAAGGCAGAATGGTAGGATTAGAAGTAGCCATCACTCAAGATCCAAAACAGGGCGAAAGCCATTAAGCCACTATAGGAATTGCCCAATGCCCTTTCAGAACACAAGCCCCTTCATTGCACCAGCAGTCCAAACTTCAACCAAACTTAGCTCAGACAAACACCTAGGATTTGTACTTTTCCTATAGAGCCAGCTATGACTCCTACATAACTCCATAGGCAGTGGTGGGATCCTACTGATCTAACAACCAGTTCGCTGAGTGCGCACTTTGTGAGCTCACATTTTGTATACGCTGTGCGTGCTTGTGCACTTTAAACAAAATTGAACTTCTACGTTGCTGAGTTCCGCATTCCACTTTGCCGCCCCGATCAGCTGGGCTTCGGAAGCAGAAATATAGGTAAGTACAAATCAGGGGTGGGTGGGCGGGCGGGGCCCACTTCAAAGAAAGAGAGAATCCGTTCACTCACAGCTGAAAGTTGGAGCAAGAGGTCTCCCGAACTGGTCCGAACCAGTAGAATCCCACCACTGCCCATAGGAATCTGATAACAGCCAATAGAATACATGTTCTTGCACAGGAACAGGAAACTCAAGTCCAAAGCCCAAGAGAAGGTATACCCCACCAATCTCAACTCCATGTGGTTAGGTACACCAGAACCACATGTGCTTGGTGGTTCTGCTTCATCAATAAATGGACCATCTTTCCAATCAGACTCCAGCCTCCATTTTGTCTCCAGTGCCTTTCTCCTGGTTTCCAGGTTATAGCCATTTTAGGAAATTAATTTCTTTGTCCTGAATTTTCAGTACACAGACCTAGAATTTGCCTAAACATTTATTCAAGTCAATTCAAACCCTAACATTGCAGTTGTATGATATGCAAAGATCAGTTCCTTTTAGACTTGAGTTTGCACATACTGCATGCGCGGTATATTCCATGTTCCACAACACATGTATGTATTCTGTAGCCCATTTAGGGAGTGATTTATAGTTCTATACCTTGTGAAAATTCAACAAATGGTTAATTCAGAAAGCAAGTGGAATATGCAAATCAAATCATAATATTTTTAAAAAAACAACCATGGATGCAATACAGTTAACTTATTTGGTAAGTGCTATTGATTTTAAAGGGAGAAAGCTAAGCACATTTTTATCTGTTCCATCCAAATACGGTCTGGATTTACTTGGTCTGCTTTCAACCCTTACGGTTTAATTTAATTAGAGTTTAAAATATATACTGAACATTAGTTCAGAGGGAAGAAACTAATCACTGAAAACATTTTCTTTCACCCACCCACCCACCCTCTCTCTCTTTTCAAAATCTTACCGATTATAATATTTTAAATATGAATTAGCTCCACTTAAGAACAAAACAATACAAACAAAAACAGAGGCAGATGTTGAACAGGTAAAATACATCTGGTTGGTGGAAAAAAAAAGTACAGAATTGCCAAATGTACTTGCAATTTGTAATTTCCTAAATATAATTCAAACCAAGTCCCTAATATGAAAAGTGTAGCAAAATATGTGGATCCAAGTAATAAACAGATTGTTACAATATTTCAGCATTATGTATTTTTTTTAAAAAAACTGATAAATACTTTACATTGTGTTGCTTACATTAATAATTGGACTTTGTTGTGTTTTTCTACCTCTCCTCGGTGTATATTTATACTTTAATTAATGACAAATTGGGGATGACAAATTAGCATCTGTGAATTCAGCCCCAAAAGATTTCATCAGGTCCTTTTCATGACCCTTATGAATTTTAATCAAGGTGTGCCTAAAATAGTTGTTATATTTTCAATAGGTGAAATGTTTTCCATTAGTAATCCATAGGTATAAATAAACATTGCAGTAAAGTCCTATAATATTTTACTCCCACCCAGCATCTGGATTTACCAATGTCAAGCTAATGATTATATTTAATTTATTTATTTATTTATTTATTTGATTTCTATACCGCCCTTCTCCCGAAGGACTCAGGGCGGTGTACAGGCAAGAATAAAACAGACGGTACAATATACAAATTTAAAATGCAATTAAAAAACTTATTTTAAAATTGGCCTGAGAAGTAAAATATATAATAAGCTAAAAAACCCCATTTAAAATTAATTTCTAAGAATTTAAAAATTTGTTAAAATCAATTTAAGCCAGCCCCGCGCGAATAAAAAGATGTGTCTTCAGTTCAGCGGAATGTCCAAGGTCAGGTATTTATGAACCCGGGAAGTTCGCTCAGAGGACCTTATTAATAACAGAATAACAGAGTTGGAAGGGCCTTGGAGGTCTTCTAGTCCAACCCTTGCTCAAACAGGAGACCCTATACCAGTGGTGAATTCCAAATTTTTTTACTATGAGTTTTGTGGGCGTGGCTTGGTGGGCATGGTGTGACTTGTGGGCGTGGCTTGGGAAGGATGGCAGGGGAAGGAAGCTGCAAAATCTCCATTCCCACCCCACTCCAGGGGAAGGATACTCCAAAATCTCCATTCCCTCCCCACTCCTGGGGGAAGGCTAATGCAAAATCTCCATTCCCACCCCACTCTGGGACCAGCCGGAGATGGTATTTGTCAGTTCTCCAAACTACTCAAAACTTCCGCTACCGGTTCTCCAGAACCTATCAGAACCTGCTGGATTTCACCCCACCCTATACCATTTCAGAAAAAATGGCTCTCCAGTCTCTTTTTAAAAGCCTCCAGTGATGGAGCACTCACAACTCACGAGTGCAAGGAGTGCCACACAGAGCCATCTCTCCAGGCATGTGAGCTATTGCCCATTGCTCTTGTGGGTTCTGGTGTGCTGGCCAGCTGGCCGCTAACTAGGATTGAACTCTCAACCTCCTGAATGGGAAGCAAGCATCTTCACCACTAGGCCATCATACTGCACACTATGTTAAATACTCTAACAAGATTAGGGGAGTGGAATCTAAAACATATGAAGAACGGTTACAGGAATTGGGTATGTCTAGTTTAATGAAAAGAAGGACTAGGGGAGACATGATATAGCAGTCTTCCAATATCTCAGGGGCTGCCACAAAGAAGAGGGAGTCGGGCTGTTCTCCAAAGCACCTGAGGGCAGGACAAGAAGCAATGGGTGGAAACTAATCAAGGAGAGAAGCAACTTAGAACTAAGGAGAAATTTCCTGACAGTTAGAACAATTAACCAGTGAAACATCTTGCCTCCAGAATTTGTGAATGCTACAACACTGGAAGTTTTTAACAAGATGTTGGATAACCATTTGTCTGAAGTGGTGTAGGGCTTCCTGCCTAAGCAGGGGGTTGGACTAGAAGACCTCCAAGTTCCTTTCCAACTCTCTTACTCTATTCTACACAATCCCATTTTTTGGGCTGGTTATGTGCCACTCACATCTTCTCAGGTTTGAAAGAATAGAGAAAATCCATTCTTCAGTGTCTACCTATAAATTCCTGCTTGAGACAAGAATCTTTATGGGAGAATTCCTCATTTATGTTTAATGAAAATTCACTATCACCTTTGTACTCCAAACTTTCTCAGTTTATGCAATTGCCAATGTATAATTGCACGAATCAAGCAAGATGTGTTAGACAATTTGTAGATTTTTTAAAATTTTTTTAAAGATTTGCCAGTTTGCAAAATCGATACTGATTCTTCTAACATAATATGTTATAAAGAGCAACAATAATACAGTATACCTAGTGTTAACTGAAATTCCTAAGTTGCAGTAGAGAATCAGTTCCTATACGAAAGTGTATAATATCAAATGGATTTTGATGTTATATCTTGATTTTCTCAGAAATTCAGACTTGTTATTGGGCTTCTATATAGTATTATAAAATTAAACATTATTAAAAGTATAAATCTATGATAAGGTATAGATTTAACTACATTTCTTTTCTTGTGTCTTTAATTATTTTGGCTTGCTATTTCTTTCTCCTTTAGTGTGCTTTCTGCTAACTCCTTAGAAAAATCCATGTTGTTTACTTGAGACAACAGTAAACCTTTATGGACTTTGGGGCTGAGATGGAAATTCACACCCTAGATTTATTGTCAAGACAATAACAGGAAAAAAACAGTGTAAATCATTAAGACTGGTTCTAATCTCCAGATGGAAGTGGGATGAATAGAACTACCAGAGACACAAAATAGGTCAACCTGGGAAATACATCAGTCAGACTCAGATAGAAAAAGTGATACATAAGTATTGTGTTTTTAACCAGGGTTATTATTATTTTTTTTTTAAAATATGATAGATGAAGGTTATCTCTTGACATTTTCAAACCCTAATGGGGTTTGAGAGGAGAGGTCTCAAACTGGAGTTTGCTAAGAGCTCTCATTAGCCTGGAGGATTTAGCATGGTCTCTGAGAACCAGTGAAGCCTACTCAGAGGAGGGGAAAAATCCATTTTAATCAGTAATTAAGAAAATAATGCCAGAGTTGGCTTCCACAGGGAGATTCTCGATGCATCTTGGAACTGCAAGGATAGTTCTTATAAACTTGGAATGGGCAGCTTCCAGGGTATTAAACTTTATAAAAGTGCAAACTCTAAAGAAGCTCAGAAATATTTTTAGCAAGGAAGGCCTTTATCTGTGCAGAAATAAAATATTTACTTGAAAACAAAATGCAAACAGTTTATCAGTGGATTCTTCCTATTTTCTTTTTTAACTTCTCAGTCTTGTCAACATATCTGATGTTTCCTGACTTTTCCCATTGACCTTCTCGGTCAGGTCTGACTGTACTCATAATTTAGAAGAGTTTGGCAAGGAGTTGCTAAAATTGATGGCATTAGGAAAAAAAAACCAACTAATTGTAAGAGGTTTAGTAGACCATTGTGACAAGAGAGCATGGGGTAGCCTCAAACCTGACCATGAGGACTTTGTACATACACACTCACCTAATCAGCAGATAGATCTTCCAAGAGTGTATTTGGTTGGATTTTCCAAGAACAGGAAATGTGTAACTATTTTGAACAGGGGTAGCAAACACAAGGCCCACGGGCCACATCTGGCCCACGATGTGGTCGGATCCAGCCTGCGGGGCCATCCTGAAAAAGGAAGGGGCTGGCCTGTGGCCCTTCGGCCTGGTCTACCCATGTTGCTTTGCCCCGGTCTACTCAATGCAAAGAGGAAACATTGGGCCAGCGTGGCTTCAGCCCAGTCTACCAAATGCGAAGAGGAAACATGCCAGTTGTTTGGGAAGTAGCGCAGGGGTGGATTCTACTTACCTTTACTACCGGTTAGCAACGTGCCTGCATGTGCTCTTCTGAGAATGCGCAGAAGATGACATTTTTGATGATGTTCAGGTCAGTGGGTGGAGCCTCCCTGTCGTGTCCCATTCCTCCTCCGACGGCCGGGTCTGGGAAGTCTGTATCAAGCATCACCACGAAGCCTCTGCAGCTTTGCCAAATTCCTGTCAGAGTTCTCAGGCAGGCAGGAATCCAAGGTGTGACTTCAGCAACCAGATGAGACTTTGCTTGACTCAAGGAATGCCAAAAAGCAGATCCTTTATATAGGCCATGGGGTGTGGCTCCATGACTCAGCACTTATCCAGGCCTGCCCCTCCCTTCCTTTTGCTGATGTCGCCTCTCCATTCTCCGGAAGCGGGGATCCGTCCACTGTGTCTTTCCATTCTCCTGGTCTGCTGCCGGCAATTCTAGCATGTGGCTGGCTTCGTGCTCACACGCTGTAGGAGGGAGGTTTGTTTGCTCATTCTGTCCGGGCATGGTGCCAGGGCTGGGGGCTGGAGGCATGCCAGGCCATTCTTCTTCATTATCAGACTCTGGCTCAGATAGCAGGAGATGGGAGGGGCCCACTCCTGCTGATTTTACTACCAGTTCTATAGAACTGGCTCGAACCGGGGGCAACCCACCACTGGAGTGGCATCAAGCTGCCCATGCCCACCCAGTTGGCCACACCCAGTGAGTGGCATCAGGCTGGCTACACTCACCCAGTTGGCTGCATCCACCCAGTCGCCCATGCACATAGACCCTCCAGAGGTCAACCATAGCCCTTAATGAAATTGAGCTTTGACACCCCTGATTAGAAGAATAATCTAATGCTGAATTCTCTGCCCTGGTTGAGTCTCTTCTCTAGCTTCAAAAAAGAATATGTCATTAAAAATAAATTTTCGGGCATAGTCTTTCTATCCCATAGAATTATAGATACAAATACACTGAATTTCAAGAGAAGGAAAAACCCCCAAAATTAAAGGCTAATTTGCTATGTTCTTTGGACCGCTGTGTATAATTCATGTTTGGATGAATTACGGCACAGTATGGATAGTCTCCTTATTGTTTTAAATAATTATTTCTTTGCAAAAACCTGCACTTCTTTGGTTTTCATTTGTGAAAAGGAATTATACAAGCTAATTAAGCATTGTGCAAAACTAATAAAATCCCTTCTATCCATATTAATTGTGAGGGTTTCACAAAAGCCACATTCATCGGTTTTTGCTCTCACTCTCTTTCTTTTTTACATTTAAAAAACTGTAGAAATGAGGTGCAAAAAAACTTGTGGTTTTTTTTCTCCACAAACAAACAAACCAAAGACATTGGGATTTGATTAACTAAAAATGCAATTATTTCTAGTGAAGTCTGAAAAAGCTAGAGGGATTCAGCAGAGATATAATTTCATGGGTCAAAACAAATGGTAGCATTTGGATGACCTTGAGTGATCTTGAAAAAAAGTTAATGGGGCAGACCTGTTTTATACTCTGATAGGAACATAAAACTGCATTCCTACAGGGTTGCAAGCTACAGTGAAAATCTGTCAGGACACCCTGGAATTAAGCAATGGCAAACTACTTCTGGAGCATGCAAGGGAATTGACCTGGAGGTTTCGATGAAGTCAAAATTTGATATAAAAAGGCTGTAACTTTTGATATAATGAGAATCTAGCCTGTTTTATATATTAGGGAATGCATTATTTAAGGTGCGACCTACAAAAGTAGACTCGGAGAGAACTTACATTTGTTTTAAGTTTGAAGAGGGGAATCAAAACTGGCATTTTACGAAAGGAAACAAGAAATTTGGACAATACCTTCTCAAAATGTTGTGGGAGACCCAGTGATTGAATGGTGCTGATAAGCTGTTTTTCTATTCCACGTTGTATTTTTTAATAGATGGCTATACCCAGTGGTGGGATTCAGCTGGTTCAGGCTGATTCGGGCAAACCGGTAGTTAAATTGCTGGCTAGCTCCACCCCTCCTGTCCCTGCCCCTTCCAGGACTCCGCACACACCTCATTTTGGCTCCCAGGTAAGTGCCCCCCCTGTGACCCATTTTCACTCACAGGAGGCTTCAGGGAGGCCTCCTAGGCCCAAAACAGGGCACGAGGGGGGGCGTGTCCCCCTGTGGCCCATTTTTGCTCTCAGGTGGCCGCGTGCCACTTGTCACACCCCCTAGCCACACTCACCATGGCCACACCCACCCAGCCGATCATTAGGGCAGAGAACCGATTGTTAAATTATTTGAATCCCACCACTGGATATACCCCACTACCATCACTGTCTTGACATCTCAATTGTGAAAGAGAAACCCCAATATAGATAACCCCATGATCAGATATTACCAACTTGTATAGAAGTCGACGTGTCATTTAAAAAGCAGAAGTATACCAGTGGGCAGGGATGTGGTGTTGCAAGCTTTTGGGAAAGTGCAGAAATATTTCTACAAACTGTTCTTTGTAACCTGTTCCAGTAACTATATGTGATAAAGGAGGGGGCATCGAGAGTAACGTATGTATCAACATATGTATCCAGAAGGTGTATGATAAGAGTAGTCCATATATGGGCTTTTGTCTGTTTTAACCAATTAGGATAACTTCTCTTTGCTTATGATAATATGTGTAACCAAAAGTATAAAAGATTATGCTTAAGCCTTGCTTGAGGCTCAGACCTTGGTTTTCCACGTGAATGGGGGTCTGTGTCCTATTTGCGCAAATAATAAATTAATTCTTGTTTCTCAAATCCTTCGTGGTCTTGTCTCCTCACTTTAAGATGTAAGTTTTCTATTATAATTGTACACCCAAGATGCTCCTTTAATATTCAGAAACTTTTCCTTTGAGAAAAAATGGGAAATAGATACAGATCTCCTATTCTAATTTTTAGAACTATGGGAAATTTTAGAACTATGCCAAAAAAAAAAAACCACCCTGAAAAAACCCCCACCAGAACCAAGGAGACAGAAGGCACAAGTCTTCTTATCTTGTCAACCGCCTCTGGTGGTAAGTATCACCCCCTCCCCCCTTGTAGCCACAGGCCAACTGGCAACTCTAAGTTTTAATAACCTTCTGGGAGGTCAAAAGGGTGTGAGCAGTTCTCACCTTTGGTGGTAGTGTTCCCCAGTGGGGGGAAAAAAACCCTCTTCACCTTAACTCCTGCCATTGGAATTCCATAGGTCCATAGCAGGCCTTTTCTGCTAGTGTGAATGTGGCATGGTAAGCCCAGTAAGGTGAAACAGTTCCTCCTACTCACTGAGCCTCTGGTGGCTCAGTAGACTAAGTCTGTCTGTTATTAACACAGCTGCTTGCAATTACTGCAAGTTCAAGTCCCACCAGGCCCAAGGTTGACTCAGCCTTCCATCCTTTATAAGGTAGGTAAAATGAGGACCCAGATTGTTGGGAGCAATAAAAGTTGACTTTGTATATAATATACAAATGGATGAAGACTATTGCTTAACACAATGTAAGCTGCCCTGAGTCTTCAGAGAAGGGCGGGATATAAATTCAAATTAAAAAAAACCTGAATCCATGTTATATTGCACTTATAAGTGAGAAATAACTCTCCTATGGGGAAAAACATTGAGATTAGCCAAGGTTTCATAGATGCTGCTATGCAGCTGAATCTCTCGTTGTACATTCTCTCTCATGAAGGATTATATTGTCCCCATTTTTTGAAGAGGAGTCCAGGGGAAGGGGCAAAGTATCTACCTGGCACATAAAATCAGGGCCATGCATTGTTCCAATTTATTGCTCATGCCTATTAAGAGGAATCTAGTCAACTAAGTGCACTATTTTGGCACTAGAGAAGGATTAACAGATTTCAAGATGGTTGGACTTAGACTGCTGGTGGGAACATAATGGTTTTAGGCTGATTCCACTTTTGACTCTTTCCCCAGGCTCTGCCGCTCCTTCTCCTAAATCATATCAGTGTATATAAGAGTTCATGAATTGGAATAGACATAGTAACAGGTCAGCCAATGGGGACTGTTTGGTGACTCAGACAGCTTGGACCCTGGACGTGGCTTAGCTTAACTGATCTGTGTGTGTGTGTGTGTGTGTGTGTGTGTGTGTGTGTGTGTGTGTGTAAACAAACATACATATGTAGGTCTTTGGTTATTCGGGTTTTCTCCGGCGTAAAATTAGAAGTGTCTTGGTGACATTTCGACAAAGTCTCATTCGTCATCTTCAGGCTTCAGCTTGCACGAAGCTGAAGCCTGAAGATGACGAATGAGACTTCGTCGAAATGTCACCAAGACACTTCTAATTTTACGCGGGAGAAAACTCAAATAACCAAAGACCTACATACAAACACCCTCAAAAACCTCAGAAATATATATATATATATATATATGATTATAGCCTCTGTATTATTATTGCTTCTGTGAATATATCGATTTTGTATTCTGTCTTCTAAGTTCTGGTTCTGGCTTCTGCTGCATGGGTATTGTATACATGTATCATTCTTTATATTATTGTATATAAAGAAGTGTCTTATATAAATGAATCCTGCTAAATTATTTACTTGTGTGCTAGTTGGATTGCTGCAAACTTTAACATATCATTGGTCTGATAAATCTGGAAATGGTAATATTTGGACAGGAAATTCCCCCTTGAAAAAAACCTGCCCATGGATGGGTTATTTGTTTGGGGTTTTGTTTGTTACATTTATATGATGCCAACCTCACCTAGAAGTGACAGTTTAGCTGCAACTGTTCAAAGATATCAAACTTTCTCTTTTTGTATCCTTTGATAAAGGCTGGTCAAATGGATTTAACCAAAGCATTAGTATTTAAACACAGATGCATTCTCAGCCAAGCAATCTGAGAAAAAAAGAATCACTCATCTCTAGTCATGAACAAGTCTATAATTTTATCATGAATTCATGAAGGTTTCCATTATTTATACAGAGAGACAGAGAGAGAGGGGGAGGGAGGGAGGGAGGGAGGGAGTGAGAGAGAGAGAGAGAGAGTGAGAGAGAGAGAGTGAGAGAGAGAGAGAGAGAGGTGGAAATTAAAACATTTCAAATGGAAACCTGAGAGGCAATAAAACAGATAATCAGGGAACCAAGATACTCCAACATATAAACATCATCTCACTCGGAGGAAATGCCCTCTAATTAACTCAAAAACTGTTGGAAAAGGCTATTTAACGCTAAACAAGGCTGGGGCTACTCAACCCCCTAGGTTTATGATTCAAGGGAAAGGAGGAGAAGGAAGAAACTGGTCCCTTGAAAATACAGCAAAATCAAAGAAGGAAGAATACAGATAATGGTATCAGGTTCCTGCTGTTCTCAATCCTACCTGCCCACCTAAAGAAACTGATAAGAACGTTTCTGCTTCCATGGGAGAAATTCAATGAACTCGTTCTCTCAATGCTTCTTTCCATTAATGGGCTAAAGAGCCCCCATGCCAACTCTTGTTCTCATAGACGAGGTAAACTGGGAAGTCAACTCTACTGAAACCTGAGCTAAAAATGCTCCACGGTGTACTTCATTTCTAGTAACAGATCCTCTGTCCATGTTAACCAAATAATTCAAGTGGAAGCCAATTACAACCTTGTGCTTTGGTTGTATTATAAGAGAGAGAGAGAGACGGAGACACACAGAGAGAGAGAGAGAGAGACACAGATAGACAGACAGACAGAGACAGAGAGAGACACACACACACAGAGAGAAAAAGAGAGACAGAGACAGAGACAGAGAGAGAGAGAAAGACAGAGAGAGAGAGAAAGAGGGAGAGAAAGAGGGAGACAGAGATAGAGACAGAGACAGAGAAAAAGAGAGAGAGAGACAGACAGACAGACAGAGAGAGCTCCACTGTCTAGATTAAGCTAAAATGCAATGATGATTTTGCTAAGGATTCATGCCTTTGGTTACATTTCCTGAGTAGTTCCTTCAGGTCCGCTTGTCAGATTTAAACAAGAGCTGCTGCTGTTAGTTAAGTACTTTATGCATTAGTGATTGGGCTGTAGTCCATGAACCGTTGCCAGGTAGATAATAAATGGAATTACCAATCTCTGTCTTCCGTGCGCTTCTGGCTTAACCTTCGACCGCATAGGTGATAGCAATCTGTTTCCCCCAGAAAAGGCTTTTGCTAGCCAGCACGTTGGTGAAATATAGCGGAAGAAGTAGCTTCAGGCCCCATGCCGATACTTAATTTCACCTGCCTTGCCTAGGGGAATAGAAAACAAAGTCATTCTGGCTTGCTACTTCCTCTGCGGCTTCCTCCGTGTCATTATCTTGTAAGAATTGCATTGACCTTTTGCTTTTATTTAAGTTTAATTTTGTACAGCTGTGGGCTCGAAAATGAGACTCCAGTCAGACACAGGCATATAAGCCGATGTGTTGATGAACAGTATTGACACAACAGCTGAATTTCTACCTTTTTTTTTTTTGGCGGTCTCAGAAGAAGAGCATCAGACCGAGAAAAGAATATACACTGAACACTGCTGAAATGTTGTTGCAAGCTCCCCCTGCCGATATCCTGCCCCGGTAATAGATGTTCAGAAATGGATTCAAATTATTTCACATCCAAAAAGAAGAAGAAAAAATAAACAAACGCATGTTGGGTTGAACTGGATTGTTAAAAAGACTTCCAGAATTGATTAGAAAGCAGCAGTTGTTTGAACACTCACCTTACCGTGTTTCCCCGAAAATAAGACATCCCCTGATAATAAGCCCTCCAATGAAATTAAGTCCTCCCTGAAAATAAACCCTCCCCTGAGAATAAGCCCTCCCTGAAAATATTTAACCGCATGTGCAGCCGGTCCTCGCCATTTCCTCTGGTTAGAGTTAGGGAGACAGAGCTGGAAATCAGGTAAGATGGCGAAAGGAGCCCCAACTTGCTCCACGCACCCCAAAATAATAAGACCTCCCCAAAAATAAGGCTGAGAGCTTATTGCGGAGGGTCAAGCAAATATAAGACAGGGTCTTGTTTTCGGGGAAACACACACACACACACACAAAAAAAAGATGGTACAATCTAAGTATATAAATATAATAATAATAATAATAATAATAATAATAATAATAATAATAATAATAATAATAATAATAATAATAATAATAATAATAATAATATATCAGAGTTGGAAGGGACCTTGGAGGTCTTCTAGTCCAACCCCCTGCCCAGGCCGGAAACCGTACACCATTTCAGACAAATGGCTATCCAACATTTTCTTAAAAATTTCCGGTGTTGGAGCATTTACAACTTCTGCAGGCAAGTTGTTCCACTGATTAATTGTTCTAACTGTCAGGAAATTTCTCCTTAGTGCTAGGTTGCTTCTGTCCTTGATCAGTTTCCACCCATTGCTTCTTGTTCTACCCTCAGGTGCTTTGGAGAATAGTTTGACTCCCTCTTCTTTGTGGCAGCCCCTGAGATATTGAAATACTGCTATCATGTCTCCCCTAGTCCTTCTTTTCATTAAATTAGACATATCCAGTTCCTGCAACTGTTCTTCATATGTTTTAGCCTCCAGTCCCCTAATCATCTTTGTTGCTCTTCTCTGCACTCTTTCTAGAGTCTCAACATCCTTTTTACATAGTGGCGACCAAAACTGGATGCAATATTCCAAGTGTGGCTTTACCAAGGTGATCTTGATTAGGCAGTTTCACTTGAAAAGTGATTCAGAAATTCATTCCAATTTTTTTTAAAAAAAAATGTTTACAAATATGTCTCAAAGGTGCTTTTTCAAAAAGCAACTGGACTATTTTTTTTTTCCTTGAGGAAGATGTTTCCCTTCTCATCCAAGAAGCTGCATCAGTTTTCCTGAAGGAAAAAAAACTTAGTCCAGTTGGCTTTTTGGGGAAAAAAAACACACTTTTAAGACAACTATGACCTGGATGACTGAGAATCTCCATAGATGTTTACAAATGTGCATTTTGTAAAAAAAAAAAAAAGAAAGAATTGTTGAGGTATTTATACAACCTTTCAATCTGATTTATTTAAATCTTAAATGCAGGGGTACAGTTTAACGCCACACTATACAAGCAATTTAAAGTTGTCCAAAGCCAACTATGACAATGTGTTTTTTCCTAAATGTTTACAAACACACTAGCAATGGAAAAGCCATGTTCAAAATAATACACTAACTGTTAATGATACTGTACTTAAACTTAACTGTACTGTACTTAATCTTAAACCAGTTGAATCAGGAAACGTGTGAGCTTATCTTGCCTATATCACATAGCTTTCACAATATTATTAAACTTGGAAATACAATTACCAATATCTGTCTTCCGTGCGCTTCTGGCTTAACCTTCGACCGCATAGGTGATAGCAATCTGTTTCCCCCAGAAAAGGCTTTTGCTAGCCAGCACGTTGGTGAAATATAGCGGAAGAAGTAGCTTCAGGCCCCATGCCGATACTTAATTTCACCTGCCTTGCCTAGGGGAATAGAAAACAAAGTCATTCTGGCTTGCTACTTCCTCTGCGGCTTCCTCCGTGTCATTATCTTGTAAGAATTGCATTGACCTTTTGCTTTTATTTAAGTTTAATTTTGTACAGCTGTGGGCTCGAAAATGAGACTCCAGTCAGACACAGGCATATAAGCCGATGTGTTGATGAACAGTATTGACACAACAGCTGAATTTCTACCTTTTTTTTTTTTTTTTTTTTTGGCGGTCTCAGAAGAAGAGCATCAGACCGAGAAAAGAATATACACTGAACACTGCTGAAATGTTGTTGCAAGCTCCCCCTGCCGATATCCTGCCCCGGTAATAGATGTTCAGAAATGGATTCAAATTATTTCACATCCAAAAAGAAGAAGAAAAAACAAACAAACGCATGTTGGGTTGAACTGGATTGTTAAAAAGACTTCCAGAATTGATTAGAAAGCAGCAGTTGTTTGAACACTCACCTTACCGTGTTTCCCCAAAAATAAGACATCCCCTGATAATAAGCCCTCCAATGAAATTAAGTCCTCCCTGAAAATAAACCCTCCCCTGAGAATAAGCCCTCCCTGAAAATATTTAACCGCATGTGCAGCCGGTCCTCGCCATTTCCTTTGGTTAGAGTTAGGGAGACAGAGCTGGAAATCAGGTAAGAT
Source organism: Ahaetulla prasina (assembly GCF_028640845.1). Taxonomy (NCBI): domain Eukaryota; kingdom Metazoa; phylum Chordata; class Lepidosauria; order Squamata; family Colubridae; genus Ahaetulla; species Ahaetulla prasina. The sequence continues at coordinate 128,058,669 of NC_080543.1, forward strand.
GGCGAAAGGAGCCCCAACTTGCTCCACGCACCCCAAAATAATAAGACCTCCCCAAAAATAAGGCTGAGAGCTTATTGCGGAGGGTCAAACAAATATAAGACAGGGTCTTGTTTTCGGGGAAACACACACACACACACACACACAAAAAAAGATGGTACAATCTAAGTATATAAATATAATAATAATAATAATAATAATAATAATAATAATAATAATAATAATAATAATAATAATAATAATAATAATAATAATAATAATAATAATAATAATAATAATATATCAGAGTTGGAAGGGACCTTGGAGGTCTTCTAGTCCAACCCCCTGCCCAGGCCGGAAACCGTACACCATTTCAGACAAATGGCTATCCAACATTTTCTTAAAAATTTCCGGTGTTGGAGCATTTACAACTTCTGCAGGCAAGTTGTTCCACTGATTAATTGTTCTAACTGTCAGGAAATTTCTCCTTAGTGCTAGGTTGCTTCTGTCCTTGATCAGTTTCCACCCATTGCTTCTTGTTCTACCCTCAGGTGCTTTGGAGAATAGTTTGACTCCCTCTTCTTTGTGGCAGCCCCTGAGATATTGAAATACTGCTATCATGTCTCCCCTAGTCCTTCTTTTCATTAAATTAGACATATCCAGTTCCTGCAACCGTTCTTCATATGTTTTAGCCTCCAGTCCCCTAATCATCTTTGTTGCTCTTCTCTGCACTCTTTCTAGAGTCTCAACATCCTTTTTACATCATGGCGACCAAAACTGGATGCAATATTCCAAGTGTGGCTTTACCAAGGTGATCTTGATTAGGCAGTTTCACTTGAAAAGTGATTCAGAAATTCATTCCAATTTTTTTTAAAAAAAAATGTTTACAAATATGTCTCAAAGGTGCTTTTTCAAAAAGCAACTGGACTATTTTTTTTTTCCTTGAGGAAGATATTTCCCTTCTCATCCAAGAAGCTGCATCAGTTTTCCTGAAGGAAAAAAAACTTAGTCCAGTTGGCTTTTTGGGGAAAAAAAACACACTTTTAAGACAACTATGACCTGGATGACTGAGAATCTCCATAGATGTTTACAAATGTGCATTTTGTAAAAAAAAAAGAAAAAAAGAAAGAATTGTTGAGGTATTTATACAACCTTTCAATCTGATTTATTTAAATCTTAAATGCAGGGGTACAGTTTAACGCCACACTATACAAGCAATTTAAAGTTGTCCAAAGCCAACTATGACAATGTGTTTTTTCCTAAATGTTTACAAACACACTAGCAATGGAAAAGCCATGTTCAAAATAATACACTAACTGTTAATGATACTGTACTTAAACTTAACTGTACTGTACTTAATCTTAAACCAGTTGAATCAGGAAACGTGTGAGCTTATCTTGCCTATATCACATAGCTTTCACAATATTATTAAACTTGAAAAATAAATTAATAAAAGTATCCCTGGCAATGAAGTCAATCCTTTGATTAGAAACCGGAGCAGTTTATCAATCTTCACAAACATATTGATATTTTTGCATTCTATTTTTCATTATGTTCGTTACTGTTCAACTCTGCAGACCTCCCGCCGCGAGCTTAAGACCTATTTATTTATCCGTGCGGGACTGGCATAGAATTGTAGTTGTTTTTAGGGTTTTAAATTTTTAAATTAGGTTTTGGGATTTTAAAAGTATTTTTAGATTGGACTAATTTAAATAAGTTTTTTAATTAATATTTTATTCTACTGTATGTATTTGATTGTTGTTTTTATTTTGCCTGTTCACCACCCTGAGTCCTTCGGGAGAAGGGCGGTATAAAAATTAAATAATAATAATAATAATTATTATTATTATTATTATTATTATTATTATTATTATTATTATTATTATTATTATTATTATTATTATTATTATTTCCTACTGATTGCAATTTTATAATTTCCATTCAGACCCTTTTCCAAGTTTACCCAAATGTGGCAACTTTCAACAACAACAAACAAACAAACAAACAACAAGAACAACAGCATTAATGAAATCTAAATGTCACTGCAGTAAGCAGCATATAATTGTGTGTCCAGTCACACTTGGCCAATAAAGAATTCTATTCTATTCTATTCTATTCTATTCTATTCTATTCTATTCTATTCTATTCTATTCTATTCTATTCTATTCCATTCCATTCCACTCCACTCCACTCCACTCCACTCTATTCCAGTATGACTTTTCAACTTAGTCTAGTTTATAGATCTGAGATTTCTGGGTGTCTCTCCTCCAAGTACTAACTGAGTTTGACCATATTTAGCTTTTCTGGGATCAGCAAGGTGAACAAGGTGCCCCTAGCTGCTATAAGTCAATAAGAGAAACACAGCGATGAAACTAAATAGAATCTTTTGGAAGGAAGGAAATGTTAAAATGTGTCTGCTTTTTCTGCCTCTCCTTTTGATCTCTTCTTTTGTTCAGTTCAATTTTTAATGGATTTTCCCTGAAAACTCAAGTCCTCCTAGAAATAGCTCAAGTCCTAGGGCAAAAGGAGATAGACCTTAGGACCTCTTAGGTGCTCCTGTGGTACACGCAAAATTTTCTTCCCCTTACAGAATTACTTGGAAGCAGAATTACTTGGAAATACAATTACCAATCTGTTTTATAAGAGAATGGCAAAACACGGATGAATGAGATAATGAATGAAAAACCTTTGCATACATGAAATGTCAGGTACAATATGTAGCCGTGAACATGGTATAAATGTTAAATATTATTATATATTTCTCTGTTCCAATTTTTATATGAACAGTATATACATCACATACATATGCCCCAATTATTTTCGTCATTCTCTTGTTTCATCTTTTTAAATTTCTCCCACGATTACTATTTCTAGAAAGTTCCCAGAGAAAAATGAATACAATAGTCAATTTCCAGCAAGGTAGTACTAGTCAATTTCCATCAAGATAATACTCAGCAAGGTGAAAAAAATGGTAATCTGCAGAGAAAGCATACATACTTCTTAACAGATTTTGCTCCACTCAGTCAAATATTTTCTGGGGATTGTGCGCTGCTCTTCCCTAATCAATGAAGTGTCTGTCCCATTCCTCTCTTTTTCTAATCACAGCCCTTTTTAATATTATCTTAAATATAGAGGGATGCTTGAAAAGGTTGGTTTTCCAGCTCCAAAGATTTTTTGATTGCAACCATACATTGTTTACATACCTATGAAAAGCATGTGAAAAGATGCAATACAAAAAAAGCATGTGAAAAGATGCAACACCAGGGCCTCTGGTGGCTCAACAGACTAATGCAGTCTGTTATTAACAGCAGCTGCTTGCAATTACTGCAGGTTCAAGTCCCACCAGGCCCAAGGTTGACTCAGCCTTCCATCCTTTAAAAAAAAAGGTAGGTAAAATGAGGACCCAGATTGTTGGGGGCAATAAGTTGACTTTGTATATAATATACAAATGGATGAAGACTATTGCTTGACATAGTGTAAGCCGTCCTGAGTCTTCGGAGAAGGGCGGGATATAAATGCAAAAAAAAAAACACCTTGGGTTGTAGGACATTGTTCTGTCTCCGTCCTCACTTTGGAGTAACGAGCTGGCCTACAGCCAGTGGATTCATGGCTCCTATCAGTCCTGGCCGAGAAAACACAGCTGTCTGCCAAAATGTTCAAACAGATTAAGACTTCAGCTCACTTCGACACGGTTCAGCTAATTTGCTTCCTGTGGAACTGAGAGCAGTCCCAAAGCTCCTTATATATCCGGTGGGGTGGGGCTCCTGCCCCACCCTTCCCTTTGATGACGCCGCCTCTCTAATCTTCTGAAGTGCGGGTCAATCCAAGCTTGATTATTATTATTATTATCAGCTGTGTCTGAAGGCGTAGCCGGGGGAAGGGAGGAATCAGGGGATGTCAGCCTCATTACGTCCTCCGACTGGCCTGGTTCTGGCTCCTGGAACTGGGCCAAAGGAATTGGTGCTTCTGAGGTAAACCTTACTGGCCCTTCCCCCTCACTCTCGGAGTCACTTTCGGGCATGGGACCAGGTTCGGGGGCTGGAGCCACAACAGACATTGTATCAAGTCCCATGTGGTTGGCCAACTCAAGAAGACACAAGTTTCACTGATGATGTTACGTAGTTTGGGTAATGAAAAGTCTGCAAGAAAATAACCAAGCTCAGAGAGCTCAAAGGACCCTTCATTTCAACCCTGAGCTGCAACTATTCTCTGTTATTGGAAACACAAATTTCAGGAATGTATCTTTAATAGTAGCTGGGTGAAACATAATTTTGAAAGCTAAGTCCCAAGAAGCTGTAGAACAAACCAATTAAGATAGCAGTTTGAGTAGTTTCCTTCTCATGTCTCCCACTCTGGGTTGTGTTGCCTTTTCTCAAAGCCACAAACTCCTCCTCCACCTTGTACCCACAATCTCTGACACAAGAAGATCAGGAAAAAAAAGTCAAGATCAGGAGCTCTTGATGCTCTCTGTGCTTGGTTGTTTTTTCTTGCAGATGTTTCAATACCCAAACTCGGTAACTTCATCAGTGAAACGTCTTCTTGAGTTGGCCAACTGTTGGCTGTTTTCTATTAGCTTGTTTGGCAGTTCCTTGCTTGGGGTATTGTTTAATTTGTAAGTCAAATGGTGCGTATATTTATCCAACTGAAGCCCCACTCCCTCCTTTACATACAGTAGTCATGGCACTTAAAGGTGTATAATGTGAATATTATTTATACATAGCGATAGGTAGCAATAGCAGTTACCACTTAGAGTTATATACCACTTTACAGTGCTTTACAGCCCTCTCTAAGCAGTTTACAGAGTCAGCATATTGCCTCCAACAATTTGGGTCCTCATTTTACCCACCTTGGAAGGTTGGAAGGCTGAGTCAACCTTGAGCCTGGTGAGATTTGAACTGGCAAATTTCAGGCAACCAGCAGTCAGCAAAAGTAGACTGCAATGCTTCACTCTAACCACTGCTCCACCACAACTCATGTAACTGTGAACGATTCCAAAATCTACTCAAAAGGAAGACTCCATTGCTTGCGCAAATATGACTGACACAGCTCCCATTTGGAATAACCAGAGTGAGAATTAGAATTAACAAGCAAGCAAATCAAATATACATTGTAAATTCTCAGTGATGAGTAAAATGGGCCCCCAGTATAATAAAGGTCATGATGACAATGGAAAACTGATAGAGTTGAGTTGCAAAATGACAATCTATAGTAGGAAGAGCAAATGTGCCTAGATTAAGAATGCAATCATCCCATCTTTGGGGTACAGAAATAACCATCTCCTCGAAATTCTTTTGAGTTGCTTCAACCAGGGGTAACCCAGCTATGGCCATCACTGTTGGCCCCATCATAGGATATTCTTATGACATGCAGATACAGTATATGCTTCTTCTCGTCTGGGAATAACATTCCCAGTGGAGGAAGTGACACGAACAGTGACAAACAGCTGCAGACACCTGCAGACAATTACAACCTCAGCAGTATGTGAGCCTACTTACAATTGAAAGTGACATTCTTTGTGGGGGAGAGGAACATGGAGAGACAGATGTAGGGTGCAGGAGGCAAACCTTCCCACAATGCAGCAACACCAGTGGGGATACACAAAGGCATAGCCAATTCGAGGCAGCCGAAACATCTGGTATGTGCACACATTGTTTTCTTTCAGTGAGCTCTCCTATGTGTAACAAGGACACATCTCTGCACAAGTGGAAAAAAAGTAAAATGAAGTTCCCAACAAAAGGAGCAAGTTGTTCCTTTTTTGATAGATAAGACCGTATTTGCTTCCTTTGCTCTAGTATTTGACTGCCGCGTCTGCACCTCATGAATGTCAAACAATAGTAAGTGGTGTTTATTGTTTGGAAATTATTTCATCTAGTGATGCCCTTCATAATTGGTCCATTAGAAACAACGTACAGACTTGGGAATCTCTCTCCTCCTGTACCGAAAATTGGGTCAGCCTTCATTTAATAAGGAGCTACAGAAGATGTCCCCCCATGTGGTCTGAAGGATGAAAACATTCTCATGAGAAATAGAGAGCTCCTTTATTTAAAGCTTGGATGCCACTAATGTAAATCTTGCAGTTTGTTATTTACAGACTGGCTGTCTCATTTCCTCCCTTTGTTTTGTTTAACTTTAAAAGTATATTTAAGAAAAGAGAAGTCTCCTAAGAAAACACTTACTTTAGCCCATTCTTCAGGGGAGTTGAGTGAACCTCTACTTTTATTTTATTTTTTCTGTCAACTGAAAGTTAACTTCGTTGTGCAATATTTTTTTTTCCTTGCTGTTATTTTTTTTTCTTTCAAAACAGAGATTGCAAAAGGACATTTCTTCCACATCAATGTTTCTCAATTAACGTCCTCTTCCTCATCAAAAATTCCTCAATGGTATTAATCTGAGTGACTTCGATTGGGATCGCAACAGCACAAGTGAATCTGTGAAGTTCTTGGTGCTCTCTGAGCTTGGTTGTTTATTTGTTTCACACCCCAACTACCATGTTTCCCCAAAAATAGGACCCACCCCAAAAGAAGCCCTATCTTTTTTTTTTTGAATGCATGCACTAAAATTAAGCCCTACCCCCAAAATTAGCCCTAATTAAGACCCATACCCACCTCAGGGGCGAGGCACACAGGTAAAAATTAAGCTAGGGTGGGGATGGGTGGATGGAGCTGCCCTACTTACCAGGCCTAGCACACCCTGACCCCTGTCTCACTTTGCAGGTCCATTTCTTCTGCGGCCGCTTGCCGCCACTTGTGTGTGTTGCCCCCGGCCTCCGTTTCACCATCAGAAGCCTTCTGGAAAGCCCTCTGCAGCTGATAACAGAGCTCCAGATTGATCCAGAGCTCGGTTATCGACTGCAGAGAGCTTTCCAGAAGGCCTCTGAAGATGAAATGGAAGCCAGGGGCACCACATGTGTCAATCCAGAGCCCATTTCTCAGATGCAGAGGGCTTCCTGGAAGGCTCTGAAACAGAGGCTGCAGGTGACATGTGCAAGTGGCGGCAAGTGGCCGCAGAAGAAGTGAGCCAACAATGGGCTCCTGCTGGGGCTGTTGGTGTTGTCACTGCGAGGTGAATCAGTAATTAGACCCCCCCCAAAAAAAGAAGCCCTAGCTGTTTTTTTGGGGGGGAGGGTCAAAATAGAACCTCTGTGGCTCAGACTGCTAATGCAGTCTGTTATTAACAGCTGCTGCCTACAATTACTGCAGGTTCTAGTCCCACCAGGCCCAAGGTTGACTCAGCCTTCCATCCTTTCTAAGGTAGGTAAAATGAGGACCCAGATTGTTGGGGGCAATAAGTTGACTTTGTATATAAATATACAAATAGAATGAAGACTATTGCTAACATAGTGTAAGCTGCTCTGAGTCTTCGGAGAAGGGTGGGATATAAATGCAAAAAAAAAAAAGAAAAGAAAGAAAGAAAGAAAATAAGACTGGGTCTTCTTTTTGGGGAAACACGGTACATTACAAATGAATTTCATGTCTGTTTTCCTTACAACCTGGAAAAATGTTCTTACGTGCACTACTCATTGGATCTTGAAAATAGTGCCAATAATAATGATTAATTTTAACTGCTAGAATAAAACCAGTCCATAAAATAATTTTGACGCTAATCGAGATGCAAAGTATCCTAAAATGGGCACAAAGTGCTTTACAATAATCCTCTTAGACTCTTAAAACTATGGCATGGCATGTTCCTCTTCTGAACTCCATTTCTCTAACTGATTTTTTTGCACTGAAAGTAAAATATCATACGGAGGGCTCAAAAGACCTCTTTATTTGGGCAAAGTGCTGAAATTTAGGATAAATACAGGATTATTGCAGCCATATTTTTATACTGATGTTTCTAACGCATTCTGTCTCAGCAATACCAAGTTGTAGGTCTCCTGATGCTGTTTGACTTCAATGCCTCTTATTTCTCCTCGAGATTTCTAAGATAGCAGAAAATGGACTCTGCAAATCCATCCACATCAAAGGATCCCAGTTTGTTATTGGCTTAACTCCAGTTATATTCTTTCTTATCAGGATCATCCTATTTGGGATTACTCTCAACTTCAGTATAGCGGTAGCTGTATGTGGGAACATCCTTTGCAGCTAAGTGGGAGAAGATAATAGGCTAGGCTCCTGGTTCATTATAGAGACTCTCCCAACTCTTTCTAAAGAAAACTTCTATCAGTAAACCAGAAACTTTTTTTTTTATCATACCAAGGTGATTGAATGGATGTAGGAAAGTTAGATTAATATGAGCCAGTTGCCAGGACCAAAGTTTTATTCCTCTAAGTCAGGGGTCAGCAACCTGCAGCTCTGGAGCCACATGTGGCTCTTTCCTCCCTCTGATGTGGCTCCCTGTTGCTCAAAATATGTGTCACAACTGCCAAATTGCGACACCCACCGACGCACAATTTATTAAGCTTTTTGACCCCCGGTAGGCCAATCACGGATAAATCCAAAAAAAACAAATGTTTCAGAAGATGTTCTGTCCTCCTTCGCCTTCGTCCGAGTGATGGCTTAATTAGCCCGCACTATCAGCTCTGGCAGCAAAATAGTGAGTATCTGCCAAGTGTCTCTGTTATCTCCCTCGACGCCGATGAGTCACCCAGGAACAAACTTCAGCTCTTAGTTAATCAGTTGATTTGCCTGCTACGAAGAGGCACAGCAGTTCTTGCTGCCTTTATATCCTGTGGGGTGTGGCTCCATGACCACTTCCTAGGCCTGCCCCACCCCTGCTTCTGTTGTTCCCTCTTCTCCTGCCTACGAAACCTAGGGTCCAACCAAGCCTGATTGCCATCAGCTGGGTCTGGAGGCGTGGCCTGGGGGGGAAGAGTCAGGGGACGGAGGCCTCGTTATCTCTTCCACCTGGCCTGCCTCTGGCTCCTGGAGCTGAGCCAGGGAAGCCGGTGCTCCTGAGGTAAGTCCTGACGGCCCTTTCCCCTCACTTTCCAAGTCATTTTCTGGCAGGAGGCCCGGCTCCAAGTCACTTTTTGGCAGGAGACCTGGCTCAGGGGGCGCAGGCACAACAGAAGAAAACAGAATCTTTAATTCAACTACATATGCTAGTTTTGTGGCTGCTCAGAAAATAGTCAGGCACAGGAAGAGTTTTGTGGCTCCTGGTGTTTTCTTTTCTGTGGGAAATAGGTCCAAATGGCTCTCTGATTGTATAAAGTTGCCCACCCCAGCTCTAAACTTTTGAACTCTGCTGGATCCCATCCTCAGAAACTTCTCTCTCTCCAGAATGCATGCACTGGGATGTTCTATGCATTGTATTTATATGGTGGTGCCTGGTTGTATGTGGCCTTTAGTTGTTAATTAGTGTGTTAGTAGCCAGCTATCAAGTCATTAAATGGTGATGTTGCACCGTTGGCTCCTAAGTACTTGATACTGGTGCTAAATCAACACTCCTGTTGTCTGACAAGAAGTCCAGGCTTCAAACATTTCTCTGGCTATTTTTGTCCCTGCTTGGCCAACAATCTCAGTAACTGTGAAATTGAAAGTGTGTCCTTGTTCATTGCAATATGAGGCTCCTTGCCTAACCACTCACTCATATTCTTGCAATCTGGTGGTTAGTTTCCTCCTTATCTGTCCGAATATATTCACAAGGGCAATCCATGCAGAGAAATTATATTCAAAGTTTCTCCCATGCCCAAATGATGTTTGGTAGTTTCTGGGAGCTGGCCTTCAGAAAGTGGAACAGAGAAATTTTTGAATGATAGACTGATATCTCACCTCTTCTGATTTCCTGCAATTTCCACTTCATCCCCTGTGTTATGCAACATTTCGATAAACTTGTTGGTGAAGCTGGCCCGATGATTTGCCATATATTTCAGTGGCATATAGCCTTTCCATCTAGCAACAATCTGTGTCTTGAACGGGTTCATAGAGACAGTGACTTGACAAAATCTTAGTAAATCTCTTTCCCTTCTGCTTTAGACCTCGTTTCCTGATTTGCTAAGCCCTGCTGAAAAAAGTCCAGCCAAAATTGCACTGTTTCCAAAACAATCTTAAATAGTTATTTATTGTCTCAATACATTTCATTTCAACTCAAGCTCTGGTGTGTGCTTGAGAGCACTTAGGAGGGCAATATACTATATAAAGTACCTGATTCAACCATCCTGGATACTTGGATGTCCAATGTTTAATAATAATATTTTTTTAAAAAAGTTATATGCCAGCTATAAAAGAAACTACTATGCCACACTGGCTATTCAGCAAAAGGGTTGTGTTGTGACTCCAGCCCCCGAACCTGGCCCCGTGACTCCGAGAGTGAGGGGGAAGGGCCGGTAAGGCTTACCTCGGGAGCACCGATGCCTTTGGCCCAGCTCCAAGAGCCAGAACCAGACCAATCGGAGGACGTAATGAGGCTGTCATCCCCTGATTCCTCCCTTCCCCCAGCTACACCTTCAGACACAGCTGATAATAATAATAATCAAGCTTGGATTGACCCGTGCTTCAAAAGATTAGAGAGGCGGCATCATCAAAGGGCCCCACCCCACAGGATATATAAGGAGTTTTGGGACTGCTCTCACTCCACGGGAAGCAAAAGTTTAGCTGAACCGTTTCAAAAAGAGCTGAAAGTCTTGCTACGTGAGTCATTTGTTTGAACTTTGGCAGGCAGCTGCATTTCTCTGCCAGGACTAATAAGAGCCGTGAATCCACTGGCTGAAGGCCAGCTCGTTAATCTGAAGTGGGGAAGGAGACAAAACAGGTTGATTATATGCAGCCCTCACAGAAAAGACATGGTTAGGCATTAGGGGCGCACCTAAATGAAATGAATAAAACTTTTTTTTTTACTATCCCAAATGTGCTTTTTTCAAGAGACAACTATACTTTCTGTTTTTTCTTTGAAGACATTTCGTTTCTCATCCAAGAAGCTTCCTCAGCTCTGACTGGATGGCGAGGAAATGGTAGGATTTATGCTCCTTGCAGACAGCTTTTAGCAAGTTGTTAAGGTCACCTGGAGGTTTATCTGTTTCATACCTGAGTGGTGCAAATATATGTGGAGCCTTTTTGGAACTGTTGAAAGGACTGTGTTGTAGACTGGAGATAGATGATATTGTATCCCTCCCCCTCTGTTGAGAGATGGCTGTTCAATTTTGACTTAGATGGCCTCTTTGATCCCTCTTTCAAATCAGTGACCTTCTCTGTCAAAAATGTCCAGAGGATCACTGGTTTGAAAGAAGGGTCAAAGAGGCCATCTATGTCAACAGAATGAACAGTGCTTGTTTTTGGCAATTGGCCACATAATCAGCCTCCTGATGTATGATGAAAATACTGAATTTGGATGGAGGTCATCCAAATGATCATGTGGTCTACTGGATCCTCTGAATCAGGGGACACCAACCTTTCAGACCTCAGGGACCACTGAATTCATAATTTTAAATCCTGTGGATCACTAATATGATCTGTCTAATCACTGGCTGGATGGGCGTGGCTAGGTGGTCATGTGACTGGGTGGGTGTCGCTGACTCGATGTCACTCACGTTGAGGGGCGCTTTGCCAGCCTCTAGTCACCCCTCCCTTCTCAGCTATTCCTCGCCTCCCCACCCAGACTCCTTAAGGCCACAGCAGAAAGCAGTTGTTGGAGCTAAGCAGCCATGATGAGAAAGAGTTGGCAAAACAGCTCAGTTCAAAATGGATCTGACTGAGAAGGAGGCTCAGTAGAAGCACCTCACTGAGGACTACAAGCAGAGGGAAGACCTGCGGGAGTGCAAGGTCAGGTCCATGTGCCTGGAGGCTCAGTGGGCTAAGATGGTCAGCCAGTTCCAGGCCATGATGCAGTCCCACTGGAACAAGGTCCTCCGGCTCTTTGCCACCAATGGTGCTTCCCTCCAGCCTTTGCCCAAAGCCCCACACCAGGAGGCTGAAGCAGACCCCAAGTTGGAATTTCTGCCCCCCTCTGACCCACACAAAAAGACTGTGAAGGGGGAGACTCTTCGCAGGAACACAAATGTTCATTGCACGTATCTGCTGCAGGGGCCATAGTTGGAGGACCCCTGATTTAGTGCAGTATAAGGTAAAGGTAAAAGTTCCCCTCGCACATACGTGCTGCTCGTTCCCAATTCTAGGGGGCGATGCTCATCTCCATTTCAAAGCCGAAGAGCCAGTGCTGTCAGAAGACGTCTCCATGATCATGTGGCCAGCATGACTCAACGCCAAAGGCGCACAGAACGCTGTTACCATCCTACCAAAGGTGGTCCCTATTATTCTACTTGCATTTTTTACGTGCTTTCGAACCGCTAGGTTGGCAGAAGCTGGGACAAGTAACGGGAGCTCACCCTGTTACACGGCACTAGGATTCGAACCACTGAAGTGCCAATCTTTTGATCAACAAGATCAGCATCTTACCCACTAAGCCACCGTGTCCCTCTTGTGCAGCATAAAAAATGCAAATATTTTTTTTGCGGACTACCAAAATTTTCTCACAGACCACCAGTTGGTGACCGCTGCTCTGAATGACCACTGGATCATCCAAATGACCATGAGGTCCATTGGATCCAGTAGACCATGTGGTCTACTAGATTAATGCAGGCCAACCTGGCTTATACAATTGTTGCTGTGGGTCCTAAGATGAGAGAAGAACTTCAGGAAAGTTTCCTTGAAGTCTTAAAAGAAAAGTTGGCTATAATACAATAAATAGATAAAAGAAATAATCACAATAAGAACGTGATGGGTTGTGTCCCTTTTAAACCTGTTCCATGTAGGTCTGTTTTCAAAGGCTTTTCAGAAGATTCATCCGGTCTAAAAATGAACAATTAGTGCCAGTCTCTTCACAGGAATATTTCTGAAAAAAGCATCTTATTGAAGAATGACTGCAAAGGTTCTCAATAACTTTGTTACTCAGAAATGTATTTGATTCTCGTTTAATTCAAATCCAATTATAGTTTTGGGTTTACAGATCCTTGAATTTTATGATGAAATTGTCCCGTGCAAAATATGTCGATATTTGATTAATATACATACAAACATACATGCCTTAGCAAACATAGCCTAAAAATAATTGTTTATTGAAAATTGACTTTTTAGAAGGTAGACTAAGCACAATTAAAACCCTTGTTATCATGCATGCTACACTGCCCTTTGTATTACTTGCCGCATTTTCTTTATGAAGTCTGGGTCAAGGACCAGTAGTAATCCATTTGTTTGTTTGATTGATTGATTTTTGTCACCCTATCTGCAGAGAAAAAAACAAAACAAAACCTCAAAGCTGTAATAGGAAGACAACTAACCAAGAAGAAGAAAATTACTTTTTTAAAAAATCCAAGACTTAATTACAAATGGATATTGAGGCTGCACAAAGCAATATGAATGTTTGAAAAGAGGGTTTTATCCTTTCTTACAAATTTACCCAATTTAGCAGGTCTGCATCTGAATATGCATAGGAAACAAAGGTAGCATCTCTAAAACTCATCAGCCTTCATCAGTCATCGAAATAAGTAGATAAGATGAATCTATCTTTCTACCTAGGGGCCAAAATTGTGGAACCCTAGGGGCCAAAATTGTGGAACCCTTTTGGGAAAAGTGTATTTTCTAAAACTAGCTAATAACACTACTTTTTTTTTTTTAGAGTAGTACTATAAATTATACATCAATGGAAAGATAATTTCATCAAGAAGGTAATGCAATAATTTTTATGAAGGATTTGCTATTAGAATAGCAGTTATAGTATAAAGAAGAAAAGTGAAACAGAAAAAAAATGAGATATACAAAAATTATCACCATAGGAAAAAGAGATATAAAAAAATTATCACCATGTCAGTTAATACTTACCGTATGTTTAGGAGTATGTTCACTCAAAAAAGAGGGTGATAATCTGGATGAGTTTTATACTCGAATGTAGTCCTGCCAGCTTCTCAAACGGAGATTTCAGAGGCTGAAAAAAGCATCAGAAATGGAGCTTAGAAAAAAAGCCCCAAACGGAGCTTCAGAAAAAAAGCTCCCAAACAGAGCTTCAGAGGCTTTTTTTCTGAAGTTCTGTTTTGGAGGCTTTCAGAAGCAGAAAAAAGTTTTTTCTGGAACAGAGTTTCAGAGGCAGGAAAAAAAAGCCCAAAAAAGTAAGGCACAGAGCTCACAATCAAGGATCCCTTTGCTAAAATTCACCCCTGGGAACAGCTGATTGGGGGTATTCTGGGAGGCCAATCCACCTGCCAATCAGTTTTTTTTCTTATTTTCCTCCCCAAAAACTAAGGTGCGTCTTATACTCTGGTGCATCTTATGCTCCTAAAAATATGGTAGTTGGGTAACCTTTCGCATGAATTATACAGCCTTACAAAGTCTTCCCATGGAGTGAACCAAGTCTTTTAGTTCTGCAGCTGTTATCACGTGAAACCAAGATTGAATGATTGCTTCTATTAACTGGGTTTTATTGCTGGGTCGCTTCTGACTAACAGGTTTCTTTAGTCGGCGCCATAGATTTTCAATTGGGTGAAGGTCTGGGCTATTCCCAGGCCATTCCAGTAGTGGAATATGATTATCTTGAAACTCCAAAACAAAAGTGATGTTATTAGCCATCAAACCTCACAAATACACCTTTCCCAAAAGGTTTCTACAATTTTGGTCACTACTGTACCTACCTATCTATTTATCCAGCCACCCACTTACCTATCTCCATGAATTTCCAAGTGATCTTTTTTTTTTTTCACTGAAAGAGGCCTCCTGACTTTTTAAAGTATGCTTTTCACAAAGACGTAAACGCTTCGACAAGATGACACCTAACGGAAGATTTAACCCTTGTTAGCGGCAGATTGGCTTGAATGTCACTCAGGTTTAATGCCACTCTTTCCATCTAACGATCACCTCCAGCAGGAATGACGGACTCCACAACTGCTGGTGGATTAGCAGTTGCAACGGGAAGCCCAATTGCATCGTTTGAAAGGTCACAATCACTGTACTAATGTTATAATGCGGGTGATGAAAAGAAGCAAGAGTTACTTACATATACTTGTCTTAGATCCCCGATGGACAGGCCATTAATCTCTTTGTAATTCTACGAAATATTGTCCGGAAGAGCTTTAGATCTCTTGTCATATCTGACCGCATTAAAATCTTAAAACTCTGCTTTTTTTTTTTCATAATCAGATGTTCATCTTTTTTTCTGGAGCCATTATTTCACTGAAGGGAAATCATTTATTTCTAGCTTCTCATCCACCAAACCAGGGGTGTCAATATCACGTTGTCAAAGTTTTTCCCCTCCCTTCGCTAAACCGGACATGGGCATGGCCAGTGCGTGACACATCCAGCCCGCAGGTTGGGAGTTTGACAGCCCTGCTCCAAATCTAATTTATTTTATTTATTTATTCATTTGTCAACAACTACAAGGAAACAAGTAACAGTATAGACATAGACATGGACACATGAAAAAAAAATTGGCACAAAAAAGGAATATAAATAGGCAAAACATAGCCATAAACACATATAAACATACATATAAAAGGGGACAGTAGGACAGGGATGGTAGGCATGCTGGTGCGCTTATGCACGCCCCCTTAGGGACCTCTTAATAATAATAATAATAATAATAATAATAATAATAATAATAATAATAATAATAATAATAATAATAATAATAATAATAATAATAATAATAATAATATTTTAATTTGTATACCGCCCTTCTCCCAAAGGACTCAGGGCGGTGCACAGCCAAAATAAAATACAAAAAGAACAACAGATACAGTACTAAGAACAACCCTTAAAAAACTTATTCAATTGGCCAAATTTAAAATACAGTAACACCCTATAAAATTACAGAAATTTAAAACCCATAAAAGCAAGTTAAAATTTTAAAAATCAAGCCAGTCCAGCAAGACGGAATAAATAGGTTTAAGTTCGCGGCGAAAGGTCCCAAGGTTGGATAGTTGTCGAAGTCTAGGGGGAAGTTCGTTCCACAGGGTAGGAGCCCCCACAGAGAAGGCCCTCCCTCTGGGGGCCGCCAGCTGACATTGCTTGGCTGACGGCACCCTAAAGAGTCCCTCTCTGTGAGAACTCACCGGTCACTGGGAGATAGAAGATGGCAGTAGACGGTCCCGTAAATATCCTGGTCCTAAGCCATGGAGCGCTTTGAAGGTGGTCACCAATACCTTGAAGTGCACCCGAAAGACAACAGGCAGCCAGTGCAGTCTGCGCAGGATGGGTGTTACATGGGAGCTTCGAACCGCTCCCTCTATCACCCGCACAGCTGCATTCTGGACTAACTGGAGTCTCCGGGTGCTCTTCAAGGGGATCCCCATGTAGAGAGCATTGCAATAGTCCAAGCGAGAGGTAAGGAGAGCATGAGTGACCGTGCATAGGGCATCCCGATCCAGGAAGGGGCGCAACTGGCAAATCAGGCAAACCTGGTAAAAAGCTCTCCTGGAGACTGTCGTCAAATGGTCTTCGAAAGACAACCGCCCATCCAGGAGAACGCCCAAGTTGTGTACCCTTTCCATCAGGGCCTATGACTCGCCCCCAACAGTCAGTCGTGGCTGCAGCTGACTATACCGGGATGCCGGCATCCACAGCCACTCGGTCTTGGAGGGATTAAGCTTGAGCCTGTTCCTCCCCATCCAGACCCGTACGGCTTCCAGACACCGGGACAATACTTCGATAGCTTCATTGGGGTGGCCTGGGGTGGAAAAGTACAGCTGCGTATCATCAACGTACAGTTGGTATCTCACCCCAAAACCACTGATGATCTCGCCCAGTGGCTTCATATAGATGTTAAACAGGAGGGGCGAGAGAATTGATCCCTGCGGCATCCCACACATGAGGCGCCTCGAGGTCGATCCCTGCCCCCCTGTCAACACCGTCTGCGTCCGGTCGGAGAGATAGGAGGAGAACCACCGATAAATGGTGCCTCCCACTCCCAACCCCTCCAACCGGCACAGCAGGATACCATGGTCGATGGTATCAAAAGCTGCTGAGAGGTCTAATAGGACCAGGGCAGAGGAGTAACCCTTATCCCTGGCCCTCCAGAGATCATTCACCAACGCGACCAAAGCCGTCTCCATACTGTATCCGGGCCGGAAGCCGGACTGGAACGGGTCTAGATAGACGGTTTCATCCAGGTACTGGGGTAATTGATGTGCCACCGCACTCTCTACAACCTTCGCTGTAAAACGAAGGTTGGAGACTGGACGGTAATTTCCTAAAACAGGGAAGGCTTCTTGAGGAAAGGTCTCACACCGCCTCTTTCAAGGCAGCGGGAAAGACCCCCTCCCGCAAGGAAGCATTTGTAATCCCCCGGAGCCAGCCTTGTGTCACCTCCTGCATGGCCAGCACCAACCAGGTGGGGCACGGGTCCAGTAAACATGTGGTGGCATTCAACCTTCCCAGCAACCTGTCCATGTCCTCGGGAGTCACAGGGTCAAAACTATCCCAAACAGTCTCAACAAGACGAGTCTCGAAACTCGCCTGGATCTACCCAATTTTGATCCAATCCATCCCGAAGCTGAACGATTTTATTGTATAGATAACCATTAAACTCCTCGGCACGCCCTTGTAATGGGTCCTCCCGCCCCTCCTGTTGAAGGAGAGAGCGGGTAACCCAAAACAGGGCGGCCGGGCAGTTATCTGCCGACGCAATGAGGGAGGAAACGTAAGAACGCTTCGCATCCCTCAATGCCACTAAGTAGTTCCTACTATAGGACCTAACTAGTGTCCAGTCAGCCTCAGAATGGCTGGATCTCCAGGCACTCTCTAGGCGTCTTCTCCAGCGTTTCATCTCCCTCAGCTCCTTGGAGAACCAAGGAGCTGGTTGAGACCTGCGCCGGGTCAGAGGCCACAAAGGCACAACACGGTCCAAAGCTCCAGCCGCGGCCTGTTCCCAGCCGCGGCCTGTTCTTGAGAAACGTGTAAGGTCCACGGTAGACAGTTTAAGGTAAAAGGTATGGGGGTTAGAGAAACTAACAACAGGATCAGGTAGAGTGTTCCAGACATTTCTATTGCAGAAGTCATATGTCCTACAATTAAGATTAGAGCAAATTACATTGAGTTTAAATCTATTAATAGCCCTTGTGTTATTATGGTTGAAATTAAAGTACTCCTTTACAGGTAGAATGTTTTGATAAACAATCTATGAACCAAGCATAGGTCGGAATGTAGATGACTTACTTCAAGGCTATCCAGACCTAAAATTTCAAGCCTGGTGGTATAGGGAATTTTATTTCAAGCAGAAGATTTGAGTACTCTTCTAGTAAAATATCTCTGGACCCTCTCTAATGTATTGATGCCTGAAATACAGTGAGGGTTCCAGTAAGAACAAAGGGGAAATATATTTAACCTAAGACTGTCTACTGTTGACCTCACCCCATTCCTAAGAGGTTTGTAAGGGGCGTGCATAAGAGCACCGGCGTGCCTACCGTTCCTGTCCTAATGTTCCCTTTAATTATACCCATTTCCTGCATTCATAATCATGTTTATAAATAATAATAATAACAGAGTTCAAAGGGACCTTGGAGGTCTTCTAGTCCAACCCCCTGCCCAGGCAGGAAAGCCTACATTATTTCAGACAAATGGTTATCCAACATTTCCTTAAAAATTTCCAGTGTTGGAGCATTCATAACTTCTGCAGGCAAGTTGTTCCACTGATGAATTGTTCTAACTGTCAGGAAATTTCTCCTTAGTTCTAAGTCGCTTCTCTCCTTGATTGGTTTCCCATTGCTTCTTGTCCCTCAGGTGCTTTGGAGAATAGCATGACTCCCTCTTCTTTGTGGCAACCCCTGAGATATTGGAACACTGCTATCATGTCTCCCCTAGTCCTTCTTTTCATTAAATTAGACATACCGAGTTCCTGCAACCGTTCTTCATATGTTTTAACCTCCAGTCTCCTAATCATCTTTGTTGCTCTTTTCTGCACTCTTTCTAGAGTCTCCACATCTTTTTTACATCGCGGTGACCAAAACTGAATGCAGTGTTTCAAGTGTGGCCTTACCAAGGCATTATAAAGTGATATTAACACTTCACGTGATCTTGATTCTATCCCTCTGTTTATGCAGCCCAGAACTGTGTTACTTATATTTGTTATCTTACACATTCTTGACAAAATAAATAAATAAAATAAAATAAGAAATAAAATAAAGAAATAGTTCAGATGGATTTTTAATCTTAGAGGTAGTCAGCTAAGGGTGTGTATGTGTGTGTGTATGTGTGTGTGTGTGTGTGTGTGTGTGTGCTTGTGTGTGCACATATACACAAATACCAAGAAAAATGGCCTGGTTTTTTTTAAAAAAAACCTCTTTTTTTCTTCCCTTTGGTAAGTTCTACATTTTCACAGTTTCACCTCTGGCACTGGCATTAACTTTTGTTGAGCTACCCTGAGTGTGATAAAGACAAAAATCCAGGCTATGCATTAAATAAAGAAATATCAGTAAATATTTTTAATTTAAAAACAAAAATAAGAAGCTGGAAAACAGTGGCACCTGCAAGGGAAGTCAAAAAGTTAGAAGCAAAAGTGATGCCGACACAATCAAAACCCTGTGTGTGTGTGTTGTGTGTGTGTGTGAGAGAGAGAGAGAGACAGATAGACAGACAGACAAACAGATCATGGGCAGCATCATGTCTTATCTCACCCACCCACCCCAAGAATCGACAGCAAGGAAAATCGATTGTGGTGTTAAATATTTGCAGATCCCTCGCATCCTGGACATAAACTGTTTCAACTCCTGCCCTCAAAATGACACTATAGAGCACTGCACACCAGAACAACTAGACACAAGAACAGTTTTTTCCCGAAGGCCATCACTCTGCTAAACAAATAATTCCCTCAACACTGTCAGACTATTTACTGAATCTGCACTACTATTAATCGTTTCATAGTTCCCATCACCAATCTCTTTCCACTTATGACTGTATGACTATAACTTGTTACTGGCAATCCTTATGATTTATATTGATATATTGACCATCAATTGTGTTGTAAATGTTGTACCTTGATGAACATATCTTTTCTTTTGTGTACACTGAGAGCATATGCACCAAGACAAATTCCTTGTGTGTCCAATCACACTTGGCCAATAAAAATTCTATTCTAAAGGTACCCTCAAAGTACTGTGTAGGCTATTTCCCTTATCTTTCTGTTTGGTTCTGTGCTCCCAGAAACAATTCAGAGTAAGGGGTAACAGTCTTCCTTTTTTTGCACTCCTGTACTATCTGCATTTTCACCCTTGCTATGCGTGGCAGCACTTAAGGTGCATTGTACGCAACAAAACCTACCACTCTTTAATTTGGTTTGTGGGTTAAAGCAATTCGCTAAGTAGTAACAGCTGTGGCTTTAATCACTCAAGAAATAAACCCTCTCATTATTTCTTGCTGCATCTAAAAGAGTCAGAGTGTGATAGCTTTACACCAGAGGAAGGAGGCAATCAGTGGGGTATTTATTTCCTTTTATAGTCAGGAGGCCTCCAATTTTCCTGTAGAATAATGCGCACTTTTCAAATTTATTGTTGTCATAGAGGCAGTAAAATATTCATCAGCAAAATTCTAACGATCCTTTTTCAGCACGTAACAAAGGTTAATGTGGTATTCTTTGTAGGATTCGTAAAAGTTCTTCTGCTGTCTTAATGCTCAACACATTAATTTAATCTTTTTACACTCCCCGGGTTCTGCGATGTTCTATTAGCTTTTAAGCTTTCCATTGATGACCTGTATACTGCAGGAGTCAAAAAGAGGGCAGTGAAAATATTTACAGACTCCTCACATCCTGGACATAAACTGTTTCAACTCCTACCCTCAAAATAATGCTATAGAGCACTGCACACCAGAACAACTAGACACAAGAACAGTTTTTTCCCGAACGCCATCACTCTGCTAAACAAATAATCCCCTCAAAACTGTCAAACTATTTACTAAATCTGCACCATGATTAATCTTCACATCATTCTGTATGACTGTAACTTTGTTGCTTGTATCCTTATGATTTATATTGATATTGATTGTTTCTCAATTGCTTATTTGTACCCTATGACTATCATTAAGTGGTGTACATTATAATTCTTGATGAACGTATCTTTTCTTTTATGTACACCGAGACCCTATGCACCAAGACAAATTCCTTGTGTCTCCAATCACACTTGGCCAATAAAAAATTCTATTCTATTCTGTTCTGTTCTGTTCTGTTCTGTTCTGTTCTGTTCTGTTCTACTCTACTCTACTCTACTCTACTCTATTCTACTCTGCAAAAAAGACAAAGTTGTTAGATAGCAAGTTATAATTTACCTTCCCCAAAGGTATCTGCAGAAGCATCCGGGACAGTCACAATTCCTTCTCACAGGGCAAACGGGATGAGGTCTGTATCTCTTATTATCTTCTCTAGTTTTCCAGACACTCTCTTAAGAGACCTTCTTGACATGAATTGGTGGCCTGGGGCCTTGGAGGTTAGAAAAGATGCCACTAGTAATTTTTCTGTGGATGATATAGCTTCTAATTTTTACTTTAAAAAAAATAAAATTATTGCTATAGGTCAGGTTTGATGAACCTTTTTGGCATGGAGTGCCAAAACGGGGCTGCATGCGCACCCGGTGGTTCTTCACGGCACATGCATGCGCACCAGGTGGCTGATCTTCCAGTTTCGATGCTCCCGCGTGCGTGAAGACCTCCTGTCCAGTGCGCAGGAACCCGGAAGATCAACAGGCAACGGCTCGCATATCCAGAGAAATGGCTCTGCGTGACACTTCCCGCACGTGTGCCATAGGTTTGTCATCATGGCTATAGGACTACAGATTGTCATGTTGATCAAGATTAACTAGAGACTAAATAAATACCTTGGATGCATACAGTATGTGGATTCAGGCAACAGAAATCGTATTTTAGTTCCCTGCTGATGAGCTGCAATTTTTTTAAGACTCAGGGCGGCTTACACTATATTAGCAATAGTCTTCATCCTATTTGTATATTTATATACAAAGTCAATTTATTGCCCCCAACAATCTGGGTCCTCATTTTACCTACCTTATAAAGGATGGAAGGCTGAGTCAACCTTGGGCCTGGTGGGACTAGAACCTGCAGTAATTGCAAGCAGCTGTGTTAATAACAGACTGTCTTAGCAGCCTGAGCCACAGAGGCCCCTATTGAAGGGGTATAGCCGATCCTAGATTTTATAGGGTCTGACGGTACACGATTGAACCTTCGTATCGCTAAACGGAGGAAGATACCACTTCATAATTCTTTGTGTCCATCTGAAAACTCTAGGTGTTTTTTAAACATTGGTTCAGTCGCTTCAAGCGTTTGGGAATTACTGTCAATAGCCACGATGGCGACTCTATGTCATGCGTCCCAGAGGTGGCACGCAGCGCCCTCTGTGTGGGCACATGAGCCATCGCCCCAGCTCAGCTTTGCTGCACATGTGCATGGGCTTCCCACTGCCCAGCTGGTCTTTGGGTCTCTGCCACATATGAGTGGGGGACAGGGCACATGTAGGGGGAGGAGAGGCATCTATGGATGCAAAGGGCAGGGCTAATGCGGGGTCCATGTGCGCATTCATGGGGTCTGGGGCACATGCGTGGGGGCTGAACATGCAGTGCATTTGGGGGGTTCAGGTGCACGCACACATTCATGTGCATACGTGCGCACTTTGGGCACTCGGTTTGGAAAAGGTCTGGTATATAGACTCCTTGGTTTGTATCCTAGAACAATTGATGCCAATGGAAGAAAATGCACTCAAATTTATTTCATTCTTACTCAGTGAGATTAGCTTGGGGAAAAAATGAACAAGCTGGAAAAATTCATGAAAAGTCCTGTGGTCTCTCTTTCCATGTAAAATGGGGCATCATTTCATGTGAGATGGTAGTAAGGAGTTAGAATTTTCTTCCCTTTATTTATTTTAAATATTTATTTATTTTATATAGCTGTCCATCTTATGAATAATAACCCGGGATGATTCATAAAGATGCAATAAAATATCAATGAAACAGGCAACTTGCATCAAAAACTCCTTAGAACAATATTCCCCAAACATCGACATTCACATTCACTGATTCCATTTATCCCTAGACATGGAGGGTGGGAACCAGCTGACTTTATTGGCATCGGTTGGTCTTCCCAATTTTTATGTTTGCAGATCAGATCTTGTAGTTTTTAAATTAACATCATTCCTCTTCGGAGAACGATAGGTCTAAAGACAGGAAGTATACCCATACTTGCAAATTACTTTAATTACAAAATTCACATGGAGGATTAATAGAACTAATCTGATTAGTACAACTAATACTCCATAACATTTATCTGTTGCCCTCACTGATTTTATTTTATCATTTTTTTAATGTTGTTTAGAATGATTAGGTTAAATAACGTTCGAAACTAATTATCTATGGAATTACCGATTCATATAGTACCTGTGAATACCAAATTGCATGTGTTTTTTTGGGTTTTTTTTTCAGTTTTGTTTTTTATTATTTTGCTGAAAAACAGCTTCTGAGGAGTGTTATCAGTACCTAGCAGCCATTCAAATTATTGGTGTTTTTTATTCTCCCATAGGAAATTATCATAGTTTTATAGCTTATATCAAGTGGAATGGAATGGAATGGGATGGAATAGAATAGAATAGAATAGAATAGAATAGAATAGAATAGAATAGAATAGAATAGAATAGAATAGAATAGAATAGAATAGAATAGAATGCCTTCGACAAGACCTAAGCTTAACTCACAGAATCATCTATTGTAATGTCCTTCCTGTTAAAGACTACTTCAGCTTTAATTGCAATAATACTAGAGCAACTAATAGATTTAAACTTAATGTCAACCGCTTTAATCTAGATTGCAGAAAATATGACTTCTGTAACAGAATCATCAGTGCTTGTAATACTTTACCTGACTCTGTGGTCTCTTCCCATAATCCTAAAAGTTTTATCCAAAAACTTTCTACTATTGACCTCACCTATTTTTAAGAGGACTATAAGGGGTGTGCATAAGCGCACAAACATGCCTACCGTTCCTGTCCTATTGTTTTTCTTTTCTTCTTCCTATATATATGCTTATACTTCCTTATATTTACCCATATATGTGTTTATTTACTATATAATCTTTTTGTATGATACCTACATCATACAAAACAATTAGAAATAATTGTTTATTAGAAATTGTTTATTTCTAATTGTTATTTCTAATTGTTTATTGTTTATTAGGAACAATTAGAAATAAAGAAACAATTAGAGAGCATTTCACCGAGGCAGCCTTCGTCGGCGCCATCTTAGGTCCTTCCTACTCACGAGACCATCTGCTAAAAATTAAGGAACATTTCTTTAAGGAGCAGCTTTCTTTAATCTCACCCCCGCCTGTCTTTACAAACACGGAGGAGATTCTAACACAGGAGGAGGCAATTCCCACGGAGCCATGGATTACTAAAAAAACCAAACGACGGAAACGAAGGAAACGAGGTAAACGATCTGGGATCTTAATCAAGCTAAGAACTCGCACTAAAACTCCTCTGCCTTCAATTTTCCTAACAAATATACGCTCACTTGCAAATAAGATGGATGAAATACTCCTCTTAAACAAATACTATTCTGATTTTCGCAATTCAGCAGTCCTATGCTTCTCTGAAACCTGGTTAAATGAATCAATTGAAAATAGCAGCCTGAACATTCCAGGATTTCAAATTGAACGATCAGACAGGATTCCAGAAACATCTGGTAAAAGAAAGGAGGAGGCTTATGCCTATATATTAATTCAACCTGGTGTCAAGATTTTAACATAATTTACAAATTCTGTGACAACAATTTAGAGACTCTAATTATCAACTGCAAACCTTACTATTCGCCTCGTGAATTTTCCTCATTTCTTCTAATTGCTGTTTATGTCCCACCACAAGCCTGTGTAAACGAGGCATTACGAACTCTAGCTGACCAAATCATGGAGGCTGAAGCCAAACACCCTGATTCACTGGCCATTGTTTTGGGAGATCTAAACAAGGCAAACTTAAGGAAAGAACTACCAAAATACTTTCAGCATGTCAATTGTCCCACCAGAGGCAAGAATACTCTAGACCACTGCTACACAACACTAAAAGATGCCTATCGGTCTTTACCACGCAGCTGTAGGACACTCTGATCATTGCATGATTCACCTTGTACCTGCTTACAGGCAAAGACTTAAAGCCATAAAACCAATAATTAAATCAGTGAAAACCTGGACGGAGGAATCAGAATTAAAGCTACAGGCATGTTTTGACTGCACTGATTGGAATATTTTTAAAGATACCTCTGCAGACCTGGATGAACTCACAGATACTGTAACATCATATGTCAGCTTCTGTGAAGACCTATGTGTACCTACAAGGAACTTGCGAATACACAGTAATAACAAACCTTGGTTTACACCTAAACTTAAGCAGCTACGACATTCCAAAGAGGAAGCCTACAGAAAAGGTGATAAAATGCTGTACAATCAGGCCAGAAATGCACTAACAAGGGAGATAAGAGCAGCAAAAAGAAGCTACTCTGAAAAGCTAAAGAATCAATTTTCAGCAAATGAACCAGCAAACATGTGGAAAACTCTTAAAAATATCACCGGCTATGGCAAACCTCCTTCCCAGGCTGAAGGTAATCAACAACTGGCAGATGACCTGAATGAGTTTTACTGCAGGTTTGAAAGGAAACTACAGCCACCTATCTCCACAACCCCATCTCAGACACACCAACAACAGCCAAGCCTCCTACATCTGACCCCATTTCATTGGGTTCACACCCCTAGTGATCACAGAAAAGGAAGTGCAGGACCTATTTCACAGACAAAAGCCAGGAAAAGCTCCAGGCCCAGACAAGATAACTCCTTCTTGCTTAAAAGTCTGTGCTGACCAATTGGCCCCCATCTTCACCCATATTTTCAATAAATCACTAGAGATGTGCTATGGTCCTTCTTGCTTCAAATGCCTACCATCATCCCAGTGCCAAGAAGCCCACCATCAAGGAACTGAATGACTACAGACCAGTTGCTCTAACATCTGTAGTCATGAAAACCTTTGAAAGGCTAGTGCTTTCCTACCTGAAAACCATCACGAATCCGCTTTTAGACCCCTTGCAATTTGCATACCGAGCAAATAGATCAACAGATGATGCTGTTAATATGGCTCTGCACTACATCCTACAACATCTTGAGTCTCCAAAGACCTATGCAAGGGTCCTTTTTGTAGACTTTAGTTCAGCATTCAATACCATCATTCCAGACATTCTTCTAACTAAGCTAAACCAGCTACAGGTACCGGAACAGACTTGTAAGTGGATCACAAGCTTCCTAACAAACAGGAAGCAGCAGGTGAAGCTAAGCAAGATCACATCAAATACCTGTACAATTAGCACAGGGCCCCCAAGGCTGTGTGCTCTCCCACTTCTCTTCTCTCTGTATACCAATGACTGCATCTCCAATGATCCATTTGTTAAGCTACTGAAGTTCGCAGATGACACAACAGTGATTGGTCTCATTCGAGACAATGACGAATCCGCATATAGACGAGAGGTCGAACGACTAGCCTTGTGGTGCAACCAAAACAATCTGGAACTGAACACACTCAAAACCGTAGAAATGGTGGTAGACTTTAGGAAAACCCTTCCATACTTCCACCTCTCACAATACTTGACAACACAGTATCAACAGTAGAAACCTTCAAATTTCTGGGTTCTATCATATCGCAAGATCTCAAATGGACAGCTAACATCAAAACATCATTAAAAAGGACAACAAAGAATGTTCTTTCTGCGCCAACTCAGTAAGCTCAAACTGCCCAAGGAGCTGCTGATCCAATTCTACAGAGGAATTATTGAGTCTGTCATTTGCACCTCTATAACTGTCTGGTTCGGTTCTGCAACCCAACAAGAAAAACACAGACTTCAGAGTATATTTATATACAAAGTCAATTTATTGCCCCCAACAATCTGGGTCCTCATTTTACCTACCTTATAAAGGATGGAAGGCTGAGTCAACCTTGGGCCTGGTGGGACTAGAACCTGCAGTAATTGCAAGCAGCTGTGTTAATAACGGACTGTCTTAGCAGCCTGAGCCACAGAGGCCCCTATTGAAGGGGTATAGCCAATCCTAGATTTTATAGGGTCTGACGGTACACGATTGAACCTTCGTATCGCTAAACGGAGGAAGATACCACTTCATAATTCTTTGTGTCCATCTGAAAACTCTAGGTGTTTTTTAAACATTGGTTCAGTCGCTTCAAGCGTTTGGGAATTACTGTCTATAACCACGATGGCGACTCTATGTCATGCGTCCCAGAGGTGGCACGCAGCGCCCTCTGTGTGGGCACATGAGCCATCGCCCCAGCTCAGCTCTGCTGCACATGTGCATGCGCTTCCCACTGCCCAGCTGGTCTTTGGGTCTCTGGCACATATGAGTGGGGGACAGGGCACATGTGGGGGGAGGAGAGGCATTTTTGGATGCAAAGGGCAGGGCTAATGCGGGGTCCATGTGCGCATTCATGGGGTCTGGGGCACATGCGTGGGGGCTGAACATGCAGTGCATTTGGGGGGTTCAGGTGCACGCACACATTCATGTGCATACGTGCGCACTTTGGGCACTCGGTTTGGAAAAGGTCTGGTATATAGACTCCTTGGTTTGTATCCTAGAACAATTGATGCCAATGAAGAAAATGCACTCAAATTTATTTCATTTTTACTCAGTGAGATTAGCTTGGGGAAAAAATGAACAAGCTGGAAAAATTCATGAAAAGTCCTGTGGTCTCTCTTTCCATGTAAAATGGGGCATCATTTCATGTGAGATGGTAGTAAGGAGTTAGAATTTTCTTCCCTTTATTTATTTTAAATATTTATTTATTTTATATAGCTGTCCATCTTATGAATAATAACCCGGGATGATTCATAAAGATGCAATAAAATATCAATGAAACAGGCAACTTGCATCAAAAACTCCTTAGAACGATATTCCCCAAACATCGACATTCACATTTACTGATTCCATTTATCCCTAGACATGGGGGTGGGAACCAGCTGACTTTATTGGCATTGGTTGGTCTTCCCGATTTTTATGTTTGCAGATCAGATCTTGTAGTTTTTAAATTAACATCATTCCTCTTCGGAGAACGATAGGTCTAAAGACAGGAAGTATACCCATACTTGCAAATTACTTTAATTACAAAATTCACATGGAGGATTAATAGAACTAATCTGATTAGTACAACTAATACTCCATAACATTTATCTGCTGCCCTCACTGATTTTATTTTATCATTTTTTAAATGTTGTTTAGAATGATTAGGTTAAATAACGTTCGAAACTAATTATCAATGGAATTACCGATTCATATAGTACCTGTGAATACCAAATTGCATGTTTTTTTTTCAGTTTTGTTTTTTATTATTTTGCTGAAAAACAGCTTCTGAGGAGTGTTATCAGTACCTAGCAGCCATTCAAATTATTGGTGTTTCTTATTCTTCCATAGGAAAGTATCATAGTTTTATAGCTTATATCAAGTGGAATGGAATGGAATAGAATAGAATAGAATAGAATAGAATAGAATAGAATAGAATAGAATAGAATAGAATAGAATAGAATAGAATAGAATAGAATTCTTTATTGGCCAAGTGTGAATGGAGGAATTTTTCTTCTGTATATATGCTCTCAGTGTATATAAGGAGAATCATCAAGAATAAAAAGATACAACACTTAGTGATAGTCAAGGTTACTAATAAGCTATCAAATCATGCCAGGAAACAAATAAAATTAATATAAATTGAAAGATACAAGCAACATGGTTATAGCAATAAGTGGGAAGAGATAGATACTAGTAAGGAAGAGAAGACTAACAGTAATACAGTCTTAGTAATTTATTTGACAGTGTTGTGGGAATTAGTTGTTAAGCAGAGTGATGGCATGAGGGAAAAAAAACTGTTCTTGTGTCTAGTTATTCTGGTGTGCAGTGCCCTATAGCATCGTTTTGAGGGTAGAAGTTGAAACAATTTATGTCCAGGATGTGAAGGGTCTGTAGATGTTTTCTCAGTTCTCTTTTTGACTCATGCAGTATACAGGTCCTTAATGGAAGGCAAGTTTGTAGCAACGGTTTTTTCTGCAGTTCTAACTATCCATTGAAGTCTGTGTCTGTCTTGTTTGGTTGAATATGAAGATATACAAAGGTTTGGATTGTTGTTGTTGTTGTTGTTGTTTGTACACAAAGGTAAGAGAGCCAGTTTGGTATAATGGGTAAGGCATCAGACTAAAAACTGGGACACCGTAAGTTCCAGTCACACGTTAGGCACAAAGTCAGCTGGGTGAAACTTTGTGGATTGGATGGCCTTCTCCTTCTCTCTCAGCCCACAGATGATAGACATTCTGAAATGTGAAAAGGTAAATTCGAATATTCTCCGTAACGAATTGATATTTTTAAAAAGTCATGAACCTGCTGTTGTACACCATAATGTAACAACATAAACATTAACGCAAAAGTTGATTACTCGAGTATGAAGATTTATACTTTATAGCGTTAAATTGCATAATCCAAACTATATTTGGAAAGGAAGTGAAATCAATACTGGCTCCCTGTTGGGTGAAACCTGGGTGTTGGATAGCATATAAATAAATATTGGCAAATTGGCTGCATCCGTACTCGTATTTTTACATCTACAGTTCTGATGTGCAAATCAAATAAGCAAAATAAACTGTAAGGAGAATATAAGAGACACAAAGAAGAATAACATGTGCTTCCCCACACATAAAGACCCACTTCCCCTGATCCCTATGTTTACTAATTTCTGAAGAACATGTAAAACATTTAGGCTTGCATACATTATATATAGGTGAAGGTAAAGATTCCATTCGCACATATGTGCTAGCCGTTCCTGACTCTAGGGGCCAGTGCTCATCTCCATTTCAACACCAAAGAGCCAGCGCTGTCCGAAGACGTCTCCATGGTCATGTGGCCGGCATGACTAAATGCCAAAGGCTCACAGAACGCTGTGGTCCCCATTTTTCTACTTGCATTTTTCATGTGCTTTTGAACTGCTAGGTTGGCAGAAGCTGGGACAAGTAACGGGCGCTCACCCCATTATGCAGCACTAGGGATTGGAACCGCTGAACCGCTGACCTTTCGATCAACATTCCCAGCATCTTAGCCACTGAGCCACTGTGTCCCCATATTATACATATCTTCCCTTTACCTTATGGAGCAGGAAGGATAACACTAACAAGGAAATGATCTTGGCAAGAGAAGACAACTTGGTTCCATTGTGGAACAATATAAAGGTGAAGATGTAAAATGTCCAAACCACAAATCAATACCCTTTTTTTAGAACATGCTTGGTGGATTTTTTTCCCCCATCTCAAATTCTTTTAATATTTCGGAGAGTGATTTTAAGGCCTTAGGCATTGAATTGCATTGCACCAGGAGCCGTGGTGGCACAGTGGTTAAAGTGTAATATTGCAGACAAACTCTAACCACAGCCTGGAGTTCGATCCCTGATGGGGTGAAGGTTGACTCAGCCTGCCATCCTTAAGAGCTGAAGTGGTCCAGTGGTTAGAGTGCAATACTGCAGGCTACTTCTGCTGATCACTGGCTGCCAGCAGTTTGGCAGATCAAATCTCATCAGGCTGAAGTTTGACTCAGCCTTCCGTCCTTCCGAGATGGGTAAAATGAGGACCTAAATTGTTGGGAACAATATGCTGACTCTGTAAACTGCTTAGAAGGGGATGGAAAGTACTATGAAGCAGTATATAAGTCTATTGTTATTGCTATTGCTATTCTGAAGTCTGTCAAATGTAAATAATGCATTTCAGGGGTGAAATCCAGCAGGTTCTGACAGGTTCTGGAGAACCGGTAGCAGAAATTTTGAGTAGTTCGCAGAACTGGCAAATACCACCTCTGGCTGGCCCCAGAGTGGGGTGGAATTGAGATTTTGCGATAACCTTCCCCCAGGAGTGGGAGAAAATGGGGATTTCACAGCATCCTTCCCCTGGAGTGGGGTGGGAATGGGGATTTTGCAGTATCCTTCCCCTGCCATGCCCAGCAAGCCACGCTCACCAAGCCATGCCATGCCATGCCCACCAAGCCATGCCCACAGAACCGTTATTAAAAAATTGGATTTCACCACTGCTATAAATGTATTCAAAAAGGACGCGGTGGCTCAGGGGATAGGACGTTGAGCTTGTCGATCAAAAGGTTGGCAACTTGGCGGTTCGAATCCCTAGTGCTGCCGTGTAACGGGGTGAACTCCTGTTACTTGTCCCAGCTTCTGCCAACATAGCAGTTTCGAAAGCACATAAAAATGCAAGTAGAAAAAACTTGGTGGGAAGGTAACAGCGTTCCGTGCGCCTTTGGCGTTGAGTCATGCCGGCCACATGACCATGGAAACGGACATGGACAGCGCTGGCTCTTTGGCTTTGAAACAGAGATGAGCACCGCCCCCTAGAGTCAGCAATGACTAGCACGTATGTGCGAGGGGAACCTTTACCTTTATAAATGTATTCAGAATGGACTAAAACAGGGATGATTTGCACGCTAAGGTTTAACCAGAAATACATAACTTTCAACATTCTTCATTATCGTTCATGTTGGCTGAGGTTATAAGAAATCACAATATCTACTAGAGTGCTAAAAGTTCCGGGCATATTACCTGTTGAGTGTGTTTTTCATAGCTGACACTGACATTTATTGGGCAAATATTACTGTCCTATAAAATTAGATCATTCTAATTGAATTTTCTCCCCATTTTCTTGTGTTTATAGGTGTAGTGGTATCCTTGGTGATTAGTGAATCATCTTTGTAAGTTCTTTGTTAACAGGTTCTCATTAAAGAAAACTATTCTGTTGCCTGTTTGAAAGACTCAGCAGCATGAAGCCTTTTAAGTGAGAAGTTCATTACCAGATTTATGGAACTAGGGAATCCAATCAAAAGCTGGAAGAGAGCTCCCAGGGAGTTTTTGTAACAATAAAGTGTACTTGATTTCCTGTGTCATTGTGAGAGCGCTTTCTAGAAATCAAAATATTCTCATTATTGAGTAGTGCTAGATCTCCCCACCTTTGGAAGGAAACAAAGATCAAAGGAAATTTGAAGAACAGGCCATCGAGATGATCCATGTTCCGTTTTTCTCTTGTACAATTTTCTTTTTCCGGAAAGGATTTTGTTACGGACCCATCATTATTTGGCTTGTCTACAGTTACTGAATTTCAGTTCTTCACTTATTCCAGGGATGAACAATCCATATAGGGTCACTTGGCAAGGTTTGTGGTGGTACCTGTTGTGACCCAGGTTCCTGGACCTGGACTCCTGGACTCGGATGATTCAGAAAGTGAGGGAGAAGACCTGGCAAGCCCTGCTTCTCTTGGGCCCTCTCCCTCCCTGGCACCCACTCAAAGGGAGGAGGAGGGGCTGGCAAGGCCTGATTCTCTCGAGCCTTCTTCTGATTTGGCAATGCCCCAAGAACAGTTTTGGAGTGATGCAAGACTGCGCAGACGTGACCAGCACGCGCAGCAGAAGCAGCGTTGGGATAAAGCCAAGGAATGATGGTCATGCAGTGACATCTGCAGAGACTATAAATAGGAGGCGGGACTTCCTGGTTTTTTGTCTTGGACAAAGCAATGAATTTGTGCGGGCAAACTGTATCAATGGAGGGAAGAATATATTAGTGAGTAATTCTGGCCTTATCTATAATTTCCTCGTTATCTCCAGAAACTTGGCAGGCCCGTAGGTAGACGTGGCCAGGACATTTATCTATGTAAATAAAGTAGAAGAGGAGGCCTTTGACTGACTCTTTGTTGGGAGTATTGGGGGAGGGAAACAGAACAGTACCCCTGGGAAAGGACCGTTTGTTTGTGTTGCATTTTCTAGAAAACATTGAAACGATTGGACACTTAAGTTTGCTTTCATAATTAAAAATCATGCATCTCTTGCAATGCAAGGTTTTCCGTGTGTGGTATGGACTCAAGATGGCCCCTCAGCCATCGTTGTTGTTGTTAGTTGTGAATTCATGTCTGACCCATCGCCAATTCAGTGCGGGTTGGCATGAATGAGGAGATGGCTTGTAACACAATCAGTTTATTGACAACAAAGGCAACTCCTGAACACAATCAACATTAGAAAGAGTTGATAGCTCTTATAAACTGAGCTGTCAAAAACAACAACCAATAGTGAAGCCTTAATTTTCCTGCCTGAAGGGATGCGGAAATAAACCAATCAGATCGCATCATGTCAACATGCTCTACGCTCCTTTGGCAGCTCCGCGGACACAATAGCAACCCTATGGACAATGTTCCTCCTGGCCTTCCTATCCTCTACCACCCTCTGGAATCCATTTAAGATCACGCCGACTGCTTCAGTGACTCCATCCATCCACCTCATTCTTTGCTGTCCCTTTCTTCTTTTGCCCTCAATCTTTCCCAGCATTAGGCTCTTCTCCAGTGAGTCCTTCCTTCTCATTAGATGGCCAAAGTATTTGAGTTTCATCTTCAGGATCTGGCCTTCTAAAGAGCAGTCAGGATTGATCTCCTCTAGGACTGACCGGTTTGGTCGCCTTGCATCAACCATCCTTCATTGAAGTCAATTAATGCACAAATATATACATGGCTATAAATTCTCTTCCCCAAATGAAGTTCTGGATAAATCATAAATGTCCCATTCCTCAATATCTGGAGAATGTCAGTATGCAACCATTATATATTTTAAGATTTCAGGACTGTGAGAGTTTCAAAACCTAGAATTTTGTTTTAACATCACTTCATTGCATGGGAAGTGAATTTGCATTTCATCTGCATTTCTCCCAGATTCAGATCCCCAAATTCATGGGGTTTCTCATTCATTAACATCATGCATCTATTATGGTTCTGGCACATAGGACAATGAAACGTTCATGTTGCTGGCAGTTGGTGGAGAGCCCTTCAGAATGTTGTGAAGTGCCACAAAAGTATGGTAAAGATTCTTGAAAATTCTCATATCTCTTCATCCTCAGCATCAGCAGAGAGAAGAAGTGGAACTATTGCTGTTACATGTTGTCAATGTATTCATGACTGGCCGAGACATGGTAACAAGATCAGCCAATGAATAGGGGTTATTAACAAGGTCAGCCAATGGGAGCTAAGACAGTGAGGAGCCTGGGTGTGGCTTAGCCGTGCTTAGCTCTGAGTGCTATTCTGAGAATTGAAACTGAAACTAGTCTGCTGCTGGAACTGAAACTTATCTCTCCTCTCCACCACATTGGAAGAACCACTCTTGGTATTATATATATATATATATGTCTCATGTCTTATTATTATGTATATAAAGAAGTTTTGAATCCTGCTGCATCAGTTACCTTTGTGTGCTTTTCTGGATTTGATTGCTGCAACAAACTTTGACACATGTCCTATGTCAGTTTTGGAAGGCAATTTCCTTTTTTGCTTCTTAACTGCCACATATTTTAGCTGGGGAAGTTGCGAGGGGGTTGTTGTTGCAGTGGTAGAAAGTTAGTCGTAACAACATTCCATATTCAAGGACATCCTGCGTCTGATGGAGACTGCCTGAAGATTGTATCCAATTGAGTGTGAAGACTTGATTGGACAATGTGATGAACTTGTGGGTGTGGGGCAGGGTTGTGAATTGTCAACTGGGTGTGGAAAACCTGGAAGCTTTCAGTTTCGGGTTTTCCCAGCTGTGCCAACATGACATCTCTAATAAATTGGAACTTTGAGGAACATCAAGCCTCAGAGCTTTATTTCATTGGGGGTGTTCCTTGGAACCCTTACATCCTATCTTTGTCTACCAAGAAATAAGCAAAAAAATGTACTGTACCCTAACCTACTGTTAGGGCCCCATTGACTTTTTTTCCAGCTTTGGTATTGCCTTCTGGAGATATCTATGCAGGCTTTAACTAGGGCTGCTGGTCCAAAACAGGTTCGGACAAGTTTTGCCTCCAGCTTAGGCTTTCTGTTGGCAGAATATGAAGAAACAGAAAGAAAAAATCCAGTGTTTTCTTTATTCTTTCTCTGAAAGGGAGAAAAAATGTATTCTAGATAATTAAGACTATGAATAGCATAGAGAGGGTTGCAGGTGTCACAAAAGGAAGAAAAGATCATAGCTAAAACAGCTTCCTCCTTGTATTTCTGATAAGAATTCAAAACATTTCTAGCGATGTAGAAAAACCATGGCATCTACCTCTGTGGATAACCTCTAAATGATAGGGTACCTAGGATCTATTTTCTCTCTTTTCTTTTCTTTGTTCTTTTCTTCTCTTCTTCTCTCTCCCCTTCTCCTCTTCTCTCTTTTTTTTTCTTTTCCTGTGTCTCTAAGATGAAGCTGATAGGCAAGGTTTCAACATTCACAGAGGGTTTATTATAACAATCATAAATATTATCTTTTGAAAGCTGGGAATTTCTTTTTTGTTTGCTCAGCTGCTCTGTTTGCTTAGTCAGTGGAGATCAGCCTGAACAAATAAGGGATGTTGCCACTGAGATATGCCAACAGTATAACACAAAACAGACTTAGAAGCCCTTATTTGAGCTCAACATCTGAGAAATTTTTTTTTGCAGGATGTTAAGAGCTTTTGGTTACATTGACAAATATATATGCTGGTGGTGTTGTATATATCATACATCATTAACTTTAATGGAGTCACAGTTGTTTTAGCTTTATTTTCAATTACTTCTACGCTAAACATCTCCATTCTGTAGCCCACATTTTTCAGCCATTTTGCAAATCCAGATTTGTAAATCTATTGCTTTACCACATAACGTAAATCTACGAATACACCATACCACATTTTGAACTCTAATTTAGAAAGGACCAAATCCACTGGTATTTTTTGATGAAGTTGTGTATGCATGCTGTATTATATACCCTGTTTTCCCGAAAATAGGACCCAACTGGAAAATAAGTCCTAGCATGATTTTTCAGGATTCTCGTAATATAAGCCCCACCCCTACAATAAGCCCCGGTTAAAATTGTCAGCCAGAGGGATGCATTTAGTACCGCATTTCTCCAGAAATAAAAACTAACCAGAAAATAAGCCCTAATGCGTCTTTTGGAGCAAAAATAAATATAAGACACGGTCTTATTTTTGGGAAAACATGGTAGGCAGCAGACTGTTGGGTAAACATTTGAGTAGACCAGGGGTCGGCAACCTTAAACACTCAGAGCCACAAATGTCTTAACTGGAAGCCTCCCATTCAATTCTGAAGCCGACTGGAAATCTGGTTCCCCCACCATAGAGTCTCCTCCTAGCGTAGCATCCTTTTTCCTCTGCCAACCGGAAATCCAGTTCCCCCACCATAGAGTCACCTCCTAGTGAGATGTCCTTTTTTCTCTACCTGTCCTAACCAAAAGCCCTATCAACTGTGGAGCCAACTGGCGACAGGGAGTCACAGCAGAGGGTTGAAAGAGCCACATGCGGCTCCAGAGCCACCGGTTGCCTACCCCTGGGATAGAAAATGATGAGACCTGGCAAAAACATTCCAACCAACAAATTTGATATGCTCAAGTTGGCTAACAAGGCTTGAATTCTAGTAATTTATACTGACATATCTGAATTTACTGTTGTTTCCAGGCTCCTGAGCCCAATTTGCACTTAATTTCTGAATCAATAGTGAACTCTGATAAACTTCAGAATAAAGGAAAAGAACAGGGGGGTAAAAGAGACATTCATTTGCAATGCCTTCTGAAGAGTGGGTTTTTGAGTTGAATGAGATCTCTCTTTCTTTGTTGCTGTGATTGCAAATGTCAAAGAGAAAAAGAAACTAAATAAATTTACCCATCAAGGACTGGAAATCACCACAAGGATTCCATCCCATGTCTATAGCCTTATTACTAGATAGTTCAAACAATTCTTCTGATGAAAACATGATGTAACGGAAGCTTGGTGCAGTATTATTAGCATTATGAGCCACAGTGGGTCAGTGATAGAGTTCAGTACTGCAAGCCAGTGGTGGAATTCAATTTTTTTTACTACCGGTTCGGTGGGCATGGTGTGGTGGGTGTGGTATGGCTTGGTGGGCATGGCAGAGAAAGGATACTGCAAAATCCCCATTCCCTCCCCATTCCTGGGGGAAGGATATTGCAAAATCTCAATTCCCACCCCACTCTGAGGCCAGCCAGAGGCAGTATTTGCCAGCTTTCCAAACTACTCAAAATTTCCGCTACCAGTTCTCCAGAGTCTGCCAGAACCTGCTGAATAGCACCCCTAAAGCACACCTATATACTAGTAGCAAATTTCATCACTTCTTCCGATCATAAAACCCAGATCTTGTAGCTTAGAGACAATTCACTTCAGTTCAGTTCAGTTGACTGAGTTTCATGTTTAATGAATAAAGTAAATAATAATGACTATCATTGTTGTACCTTATGATTCTTGACGAATATATCTTGTCTTTTTATGTACACTGAGAGCATTTACACCAAAGACAAATTCCTTTTGTGTCCAATCACACTTGGCCAATAAAGAATTCTATTCTATTCTATTCTAGTCTAGTCTAGTCTAGTCTAGTCTAGTCTAGTCTAGTCTAGTCTAGTCTATAGAAATAAGGTAGGTTTTTGGATGGAGAAAATGTCTCCAAATTCAACAAAAGCAAATTTTTGGTTTATTGATGTTTAATTCATTCTTTCACTGATTAAAAAAAACAGGTTAATATTAATATATCTGGCTGAGCTTCATGACTTCATTCCATGCAATGAATTAATTTGGAAAATGTTAAGATCTGATTTTTTCCCCCTTCATTTATTTATTTTTATTTATTTATTTTGTCACACAGTATATATAAGCATAAGCATGAAATAACTAAACAATATATAAGCATAAATATAAGTATGAGTATGTAATAACTTTATTAATTGGATATGACGAAAGGAAACAATAGGACAGGAATGGTAGGCACGCTTGTGCTCTTATGCACGCCCCTTGCAGACCTCTTAGGAATGGGGTGAGGTCAATAGTAGACATATAACTTCATGTGTGTGTGTGTGTGTGTGTGTGTGTGTGTGTGTGTAGCATGTGTGTGTGTGTAGTGTGTGTGTGTGTGGTGTGTGTGTATTCCAAAGGTGCTTTTTTTTTTTTTCAAGAGGCAACTGGACTTTCTTGTTTTTTCTTTGAAGACATTTCGCTTCTCGTCCAAGAAGCTTCTTTGGTTTGAGCTGAAGCCAAACATCTTCAAAGAAAAAACAAAAAAGTCCAGTTGCCTCTTGAAAAAAAAAAACAAAACCTTTGGGATAACCTAAATAACTGAGAATCTCCATAGACATCTTCACATGTATTTTCCCCTCCATCCTGGTTTGTCTTATGCACACTTTTAAAGGCAGCAAATGCATATGTATACAAAACACACTTTATTTGGTATGCATCTTTCCTAAATATATATAGCTTTGTGTAAAACTTCTCCGCTGAAAACACCAGATTGCTGCCTACACCGTAATCAATCCATACTGGCAGATCATGATATATTACTTGAATAGAAATATATGGCAGGTTTCTTTTGCATGCCTAAAAACTAGTGGTCTTAAAAGGTTTCCAGGCGCCTCTGAATGTATGATGAATTGATTGCAGCTTGGAAGTCAGGTTTGCAGGAATGTCCTAAAGTATAGAGTATGCAAATGACATATTTTCTATTCAAAAGGTGCCCGCTATGTTTCAGGCTCCCCTTTGGAAAAAAAAAAAAAAAGCAAGACCAGGAATAAGAATTGAGAATAAGATACTAGGGCAAAAAGAAAAAAAAATAGAATTAATTTACTTTACATGTAATTAAGCTTAAATTAATTGTTCAATTAATTGTTTAGCCACTGGCAAACAGCTGCATGGACACGTCCCTTAAGTTGGTAGAACTCAAGCCTAACTTGGAGATGTTACTTTGCTTTCAAATTAAATTCATTAAAACACAACGTGCATTTAATATGTTCCCCCTCTCTCCCATTAAAATAATAGCTTGGAGATGTTGTAGGTTTCAGAGGGGTTTCAATGACCTACTCAAAACCTTTATGAGCCCCAAATATCTCTGGAACACAGAGCTTAATAAATGGATAAAAGTTCTATCAGACTTTCAGTTTGATGTTTATCTATATTTCTAGAATAAAATCACAGCAGCTTATAGATCAACCCAGTATTGGTTTCCAGTTGCAAGTTCTTCTCTTCTTCAATTTAACAAATTAACAGAGTTGGAAGGAATCTTGTAAGACATCTAATCCAACCCCCAGCCCAAGCAGGAGACCCTACACCATTTCTGACAAATGGCAGTCCAATCTCTTCTTGAAAGCCTCCAGTGATGAAGCTCCCACAACTTCTGAAGGCAAGCTGTTCCGTTGGGTGATTGTTCTCACTGTCAGAAAATTTCTTCTTAATTCCAGGTTGCTTCTCTCCTTGATTAGTTTCCATCCATTATTCCTTATTATTTATTTATTTATTTATTTGATTTATTTGATTTCTATACCGCCCTTCTCCCGAAGGACTCAGGGCGGTGTACAGGCAAAAATAAAACAGACAGTACAATATATAATTTAAAATGCAATTAAAAAACTTATTTTAAAATTGGCCTGAAAATTAAAATATACAGTGAGCTAAAACCCCAATTAAAATTAGTTAATAAGAATTTTAAAAATTTGATGAAATTCAATTTAAGACAGCCCCGCGCGAATAAAAAGATGTGTCTTCAGTTCGCGACGAAATGTCCGAAGGTCAGGTATTTGGCGTAAACCCGGGGGAAGTTCGTTCCAGAGTGTGGGAGCCCCCACAGAGAAGGACCTTCCCCTGGGGGCCGCCAGCCGACATTGCTTGGCGGACGGCACCCTGAGAAGTCCCTCTCTGTGAGAGCGTACGGGTCGGTGGGAGGCATGTGGTAACAGCAGGCGGTCCCGTAAGTACCCAGGCCCTAAGCCATGGAGCGCTTTAAAGGTCGTAACCAGCACCTTGTCTAGCCTTCGGATGCTTTGAAAAATAGCTTGACCCCCTCCTCTCTGTGACAGCCCCTCAAATATTGGAAGACTGCTATCATGTCTCCCCTGGTCCTTCTCTTCACTAGACTAGCCATGCCTAGTTCCTGCAACCATTCATCGTATGTTTTAGTCTCCAGTCCTCTAATCATCCTGGTTGTTCTTCTCTGCAGTCTTTCTAGAGTCTCAACATCTTTTTTATAGTGTGGTAACCAAAACTGGATGCAGTATTTGAGGTGTAGTCTTACTAAGGCTTTATAGAGTGCTATTAGTACCTCACTTGATCTTGATTGTATCCCTCTGTTAATGCAGTTTAGGATTGGGTTGGCTTTTTTGGCTGCTGTTGGCTCATATTTAACTTTTTGTCTACTAAGACTCCAAGATCCCTTTCACAGTTACTTAGGATGGTGGAGGCAACCAGGTGCCAATCCCTCCCAGAATATGGTAATGATCTTCAATCTAAGCCATAATGACTCTATTCCCTGTGGAACAGAGCAGCCAAACCCGAGCAGGGCAGAATAAAACCTGTCTAAATAGTCTCATGCTTTTCTTTCTACAATCGGTGGAAGTCCACTAAACTTCTGCTCCAGCTGTTCCCATCCTTTGCCTCTTCCCGTTATGAATCTAGTTGCCTTATAAGTAGATCTCAGTACGAAGCACTTATAGATGTCTTTAACCCGCAATGGGATGCTTGGAGATGAAGGCAGAGATGATTGATGTCTGCTTCAAATGTGAGGCCGAATGTATTTGTTTGAAGACAAACATCTGTTTCATTTCATACTCCTTTCCCTCCCCCATCCCCCACGCACACACACAAATCATATATTATGTTTATTGGATCCAGGCTTGCCAGAATGCTTATTTATAATCTGAACAGATATGGCTGGTGCCAATTTTAATTCTGTCTCTGTTTTGCTGAAATCTCCAAATTGCACAAAATTGGGGGTTTGGTGCCCTTTTCAATTCTAAATAATGGATTTAATGATTTAACTTTCGCCAATATTAATTTGAGTCTGACAGTGTCGTTCTAATGATGACAGACAGCCCAAAGAATGGAGAAAAGAAAGAGGAATGGAAGCCCAGTTCTTGACAGCCCTTCTGAGTTGAGCAGCAACGAGCTGTTTTTGGCATCCAATTCCCAGAGTTCTCATGAAAGGATACTGGGAGTTGAAGTCCCAATACATCTAGCAACTCTTGAGCTCAAGGACGAGAGCTGAAGACATGCAAGCCAGTATTTAGCCAGTTCGGACCGGTTCAGGTGAACCAGTAGTGGCGACCTGCGGATGGACTCGCCCCCACCCACCCATCCCAGTGCTATGCCATCACATTTAGTCACATTTTCTAAGCCGCGCACATGCATGCAACATTTTTGGTGTGTGGCAAACCGGTGGTAAAATTAAGTAAAACCCATCTTTGATGCAAGGTCTATTTATTTTACCCATTTTTTAAATGCCATAACAGTTTTGCATAACACACAATAATCTACAGGTGGATTACATAGCAGATAATTGCATTAGCTGCTTTACAGCATTATCCAATGCAGATCTATGCAGGAGAATATCCCACAGAGATTCCCTCTTAGCTACTTTAAATTACAGCCTCAAATTTGCTTTGGTTGGTTGGTTGAAGTAGAAGAGAAATAAGGGGAAACATGTTTATTTAGCTCAAATTTGTTTTGTCTTCCCTCAGAGGAACTCTACATGCAGAAAGCATCCCAATGTGATATACTCATCGAGAAACCTCTTCTGCCATTTTTAATCTTTCATGGCACTTCTTTCTAAACTTATGTACAGTAATCTTTTTTCCATAATAGACTAAAACCCACCGCAAAGTATTAAGCAGAAGTGGGAAAACACAGAG
Organism: Ahaetulla prasina; assembly: GCF_028640845.1. Taxonomy (NCBI): domain Eukaryota; kingdom Metazoa; phylum Chordata; class Lepidosauria; order Squamata; family Colubridae; genus Ahaetulla; species Ahaetulla prasina. The sequence goes on from NC_080543.1 coordinate 128,100,289, forward strand.
CATCTATGAGTGGATTCCAAAGATTGGAATCAGAGGTGGCATTCAGATGGTTTGTACTGGTTCAGGAGAACCAGTAGCGGAGATCAACGGTGGACATTTTTTATTTTTTATTTTTTAAAAAATTTATTTACATTTATATCGCGCCCTTCTCCGAAGACTCAGGGTGACTTACAGTGTGTAAGGCAACAGTCTCATTCTATTTGTATATTTACAAAGTTAACTTATTGCCCCCCCAACAATCTGGGTCCTCATTTTACCTACTTTATAAAGGATGGAAGGCTGAGTCAACCTTGGACCTGGTGGGACTAGAACCTGCAGTAATTGCAGGCAGCTGTGTTTTAATAACAGGCTTCTTACAGCCTGAGCCACACCGCGGCCTGGCCCATGCCCACCTGCCCCAGTTCTGCGCAGAACTATTCTATTTAGGTATTGTTGTGACCCAGGCCCAAGTAGGTAGTAGGAAACTCAGTCGGTGAAAAAAAAAAAACTTTATTCGAACAGCTGAGAATTACTTCATTCCCAGTTCAACTAAATTAAAACGAATTCCTCCCAACACAAATTCCTCAGTCCTATCGCAAACCTTGGTCCAATTAGGCAAATTGCCAAAGGCCTTTCTTGGAAAATGTTCAGAAGTCACCGATGCAAAAATAAATGCAAGAAGACAAAGCTACCAATGTTGTTTTCCAGCAAAGCCCAAACACTGTTGCTGGTCTGTTTTAAGCCCTATGGGAGGGGCCAATCATCTCTTGGCCCTACTCCTGAGTTGTCCTTTGTGCTTGAGCTGCTCTTGCCTTCTGACAGCTCTTCTCATGCATGCATTAGGAACAGGCTCCTCCTGTTCCTTTGCCTCAGTACTATGGAGAGGCTCTGGAGTCCACACATTACTCCCCAATGACCTTGGCCCCACCTCAGCCTCATCGCTGTCCGATTCCATTGCCAGTTCTGCAGGCTGCTAGCGGATCATAACAGGTATGGTTTTTTGAGGCTGGGGGCATATACTGAAGACACTTGCACGAGCAAAGGGCATGTGCGGAAGGCTGGGCACATGTGCGGAAGTTGCACATGTGCAGCAAACTGGTAGCAACAAAATGTGAAACCCACCACTGATTGGACTCCTATATGTTCAGAAATATATTAATAGCAGTTGGCTTATTTCCAGAAATCTGGACGTGCTAGACTGGAGCCATGAAAGCATAGTAAAACAAAACAAAACAAAACAAACATAGTACACTCTGCCAGATCAAACTCTATTGGAAGATTAACAGCAACACTAAAAAGAATTCCTAGTCATTCCTCGTGCTTGGCTAAAAATATTGATCAAGACCAGCATCAAAATTTGCATGAAAAGTCTCATCTTGGGAAAGCTGCTCATCATTACTACCCAACCTATGAAGCACATAGAAGGAAAATTGTGGGTGTGTGTGTGCACATGTGAAATAATCCTGCATGAATCGTTCATGTAATTTACTGGGGAAACAACTTCCATCATGAAGAAGTTGTGATTGTCTTTTGATGCTTTGTCTGTAGTTTGTTTGGGGACTGAAGGAGATCACTTTAAATTATGAAGAAGGATGCGTACATTAGGGCTGTGCAAAGCTTCAGTCAAATCAGAGTCAAAGGATTAACCCTCCTCTCATAGCTTTCTAGACTCCTGGTACAATGGTAAAAAAACCTGGTTGTTCTAGAAGAATTTTGAGGATTGACCTGTAAAAACCATTGGTTCCAGAATTTATTCTGGTAATAACTGGGTTTCTGCTTTAATCACTTGTATCTACACATTGCCTAGAGTCCATTGGGACTAAGGTAACAAGTAAATCACAGCAACCAGCCAATCAATCAATCAATCAATCAATCAATCAATCAATCAATCAAATGCTTTTTCATTCCCCCCAAAGACTTACTTTATTTTTACAATACTTAGGATTCCTTCAAGCCTCATACAGTATTTGCCCTGTGTACTTGTGCAGTGATATTTATGATATATGGAGGCGTTGTATAGACTAAATAAGAAACAGAAGATTGAAAAATGATGGATGGTGTGGTTTTCCACATGGATCACCCCAGCAGTGAAATCCTCTGAAGTCTGCTAGTGGTTCTGTGAGTCTGCTACCAAGCACATGCTTTGCATGTGCATGTGCACTTGAGCTGCGCATGCGCAGCGCTAAAACAGCAACATTTTGAAGCCTTCCGAGTCTGCAAAGGTAAGTAGAAGAGCAAGGGGCGGGGAAATCCCACTGTGCCACGTGATTTAGATTAGCTAGAAAGCAGGAAATCCGACAATTCTAGCTAATATAAATCGCGTGTCACATCAGATTGTCGCCCAGCTGATTGTCAGAAATACCGGTTCGCCTGAACCGGTAGCATTTTTTACTACTGGTTCAGGAGAACTGATCTGAACTGGTAGCATTTCACCCCTGGATCACCCACTCTGGAAGGCAAAGTAACTCTCCCAGAAGTGGTGCTGAGCTTCCTTGGCTTACAGAAAAGGATCAGAGTTACTTCCTGCCCTCTACTACATCTTTGAATTAATGAAAATGTTTACTAAGCATCAGACAGATGGCAAAAAATTAGATCTGTGCTATGACTTGGCTGCGATTGGTTAGTTAATATTCTAATGAGTTAGATTAATCGATGTAAACTGCATTGCTCAGTTAAAACTGCTGTTCTAAATTGCCAATTTTGTCTTCTTCCAGCAGGGAAAATGCCAGTTTTTGTTTCTGTTCTCCCTCTGCTGTAAAAAAAATCTTCCTGTTACAGCAAAGAAGCCACTTCAGAACCTCTGATATTGTTAACATCTGGTAAGTGCAAGCTGCAGACTCTGACAAGATAATCACGCCCATGGAAATTCAGAAGCACTTCCTTGATTCCATTGTATTTCCTGTTATGTAATGCTCCTGTGTGCGGTGGCTTCACAATCACTTTGCTTCTGTGTCATAAATGAAACTGCAGATGCCTCTTAGCATCAATAAATAATCAAGCTGTCATTATCCTGCCTGTACATCTAAGTATACGTTTTGATCCACATGGCAGGAGGTATATATATGCAGGTCTTTGGTTGTTCGGGTCTTCTCCCATGTAAAATTGGAAGCGTCTTGGCGACGTTTCGATGAAGTCTCATTCGTCATCTTCAGGCTTCATCTTCGTGCTTCAGCTGAAGCCTGAAGATGACGAATGAGACTTCATCGAAACGTCGCCAAGACGCTTCCAATTTTACACGGGAGAAGACCTGAACAACCAAAGACCTGCATACAAACACCCGTGAAAACCTCAGAAAATGAACTGGTAGCAGCAACTGTACTAGAATGTAATGCCATCCTATTTAACCATGTTTTGGAGGCTGGGCACATGTGCAGAAGGTGTGCGCATGAGCGAAGCGAGTGTGTGCAGGGTGAACCAGTGGCAAGAATATGTGAAACCCACCACTGATATCGATGAATATTTATTGGCTCTGTTTGCGGAGATACAGATCATGGCAGAGGTCAAGCGAAGAAAATGATCCATGTTAAGACTCCTATCAAGACTCTCAGGAATCAGAACTGCAATTAGGAGTGTAAGGTGTTGTAAAAGTCTTCACATGAACCGGAAAAAAAGGGAATTTGAATGTCATGAAATGATTAAAACATATGGCCCCTTTCAGAGTACCGTTAAAACTGAGGTCTTCTTTTCGCTCACGCCGCCCAAAGACAAAGCCTGGAAAACCATGATAATCCTTCTGTTTTATGAGACAAGCCCTGTGATCAGAGGAAATGTGCCATGCCACACTAACACCTTAGATCTTTGCAGGTACATGACAACCCACCATCCTGTCTCTCTTGAGGTGGACATGAAAGCGTTGGAAGGAAAAGGCACGAGAAGGTGGCGAGCTATTTTTAGAATGACGGGGAACATTCAAAAGCGGATCATTCTGTGACATGCAAACTTCAAAACATAAAGGATATCAGCTTGATATTGGATGATTCCCAACTTGTGTGTACGTGTCTGTTTGTCTCTGTGTGTCTCTTAAATATTGCCTTTGTTATCCGAGAAGGTAACAGTGTGGATCTTCTCAGCATGCTTGTTCAAAAGCAAGACTCATTGAGTTTCACAGGATAAATCTAAAGATAAGTCTATATAAGTGCTATGTATTCTGAAGAAATGTTTTTGGAAGATTCGTCTTTTCGAGAATTTTGCTTCCAACCGTAAATGAGCAGATATATCCAAGAGCTTTGCAAACAGAAGAAAATAGAATAGTCATTTCCAGTTGTCCCAGCATGTGGCGAAAAGAATCATATTGCCTCTCAAAGCAGAGATTGTTGATGCTGTGTATTTGGGGGAAAGCACTATTCATAGGCCTGGTAAGGGAGCCCACAGTGGAGTCAAGAAGAAAATCACAATGATACAAATCTAAAAGTGTGTGCTTGGCTTTGTTTTCAAATAAAAGAAATGGTAGGCTGCGGTTTGACATCTTTGAAATATATCCCAGGATAAAATCTATCAGGACAATGCTTGGAAATTAGTAAGAGAGTGACTAAACAGATAAAAAAAAATGTTCACACATACATTATTCAGAGAGAGGGGGGGAGGGAGGGAGGGATGGAGGGAGGGAGGAGGAGGAGGGGAAGGGGAAAGGGAAGAGGAAGAGGGGAGGAGGAGGAGGAGGAGGAGGAGAAGAAGGAGAAGGAGAAGGAGAAAGAGAAAGAGAAAGAGAAGAAGGAGAAGGAGAAGGAGAAGGAGAAGGAGAAGGAGAAGGAGAAGGAGAAGGAGAAGAGGATGTTCCAATATCTAAGGGGCTGCCACAAAGAAGAGGGGGTCAACCTATTCTCCAAAGCACCAGAAGGCAGGACAAGAAGGAATGGATGGAAACTAATCAAGGAGAGAAGCAACCTAGAACTAAGGATAAATTTCCTAACAGTGAGAATTATTAATTAGCAGAACAACTTGTTTCCAGAAGTTGTGGGTGCTCCATCACTGGAGGCTTTTAGGAAGAGATTGGACAGCCACTTGTCTGGAATAGTATAGGGTCTCCTGCTTCAACAGGAGGTTGGACTAGAAGACCTCCAAGGTCCCCTCCAACTCTGTGATAAGAATGAACATGAGCCAGATTTCATAAAATATGGAAGGTCATAGATATTTTTTTTCTCAGTCTTATTTAGTGTCAGGCTCTAAGATAAGCCAACTGAAAACTCCATTGCATCATGCATTGATAGCATCACCATATGAACTGGATAACCATAGGGCACAAACAAGAAGACTTTGGTACCAGGCAAAACAAACACTAAAAAGAAGAAAAGAAAAAGAAAAGATTTATGGATGCTTCATCACTGGATACTTTTAAGAAGAGACTGGACAGCCACTTGTCTGAAATGGTATAGGGCCATGATGGTGAACCTATGGCACATGTGCCACTGGTGGTGTTCTGTCCCTCCCAACCACAATCAATTAGAACCGCAAACTGACTAGATGTGCCAGCAATTTATCCTTGCCAAGTCCTCTTATCTATCAGAGCGACTACAGTCCGAGCTGGAAAAATCCCAAAGTTCAGAAAGAAACGAAACAGAATCCAGGAGCCAAAGTAAAGCCAACGTTTTCAACAGTCAATTGTTTGTTCATCACAAGTTACCTACGAGACCGCCTTCTGCCACCGATAGCCTCCCAACGACCTGTGCGCTCCACAGAGTGGGCCTCTTCAGGGTGCCGTCGACCAAACAATGTCGGTTGGCGGCCCCCAGGGGGAGGGCCTTCTCTGTGGCAGCACCGGCCCTATGGAATGAGCTGCCTCCGGGGTTGTGCCAACTCCCCGACCTCCGGGCCTTCAAACGTGAACTGAAGACTCTACTATTTCATCGTGTGGGACTAGCCTAAGTATAATTTTAATTGTAATTTTAAACGGGTTTTAAGTCGGTCTTTGACCGTTTTAGTTGTTTTGGCCATTAAATATTTGGTTTTAATTTGTTTTTAAAATTGTTATTTATATCTGTACTTTTAATATGGCTGTAAACCGCCCTGAGTCCTTCGGGAGAAGGGCAGTGTAGAAATTAAATTATAAATAAAATAAATAAATAAATAAACTATAGGGCAGCCCCTCCTGCTTTTATATCCTGTGGGGTGTGGCTCCGTGACTCAGCACTCTCTAGGCCTGCCCCACCCTTTCTTTTGATGTTGCCGTCTCTCCTGTCTGCGATACCGGGTGTCCAGCCACGACTGATTGTCAGCAGCTGGGTCTTGAGGCATGGCCTGAGAGGGAGGAGATGCAGGAGACAGAGGCTTCGTCATCTCGTCATCTCCTCCACCTGGCCTGCCTCTGGGACTTGAAGCAGAGCCAGAGAAGGAGGCTCCGCAGAGGGAAGCCCTGTCAGCTCTTCCCCCTTGCTCTTTGAGTCACTTTCTGCCAGGAGGCCAGGTTCCGGGGAGGGGGGGTGAAGACACAACAGGTGGCACGCAGCACCTTCTCTACGGGCACACAAACCGTCAGCCCAGTTCAGTTCTGCCTCCCACTGGCCAGCTGGTCATCTGGTCTCTGTGGTTGCATTTTGGGTGTTTGGGGGCACTTTGGGCATTCGGTCCAGAAAAAGTTCACCATCACAAGTATGTGGTGCAAGGGGTTGGACTAGAAGACCTGCAAGGTCCCATTATTCTGTATTCTACACAGACTTTCATCATAATTACAGTAGGGTATTGGCATTTTATCATAGCAGGGCTAAATCTAGCTGACCTTGGTTGAACATCAAGACCCATCATTGGTCTTAAGTAGAACACCACCTGGAAATCCGTCCATAGGCAAGATGAAAAGCTCAGGCATGGGAAGAATCCCTGATTAAAGCTATGGAAAATCACTTCATATTTTCCTTAAAAGACCTAGAGGTTTATATGTCCATGAGAATGGGGACACTGCGGCTCAGCGGCTAAGATGCTGAGCTTGTTGATCGGAAAGGTCAGCAGTTCGGCGGTTTGAATCCCTAGCACTGCATAACAGACTGAGCTCCCATTACTTACCCCAGTTTCTGTCAACCTAGCAGTTCGAAAGCACATAAAAATGCGAGTAGAAAAATAGGGACCACCTTGGTGGGAAGTAACAGCGTTCTGTGTGCCTTTGGCATTGAGTCATGCCGGCCACATGACCACAGAAGTTTCATCAGACAGCGCTGGCTCTTCGGCTTAGAGATGGAGATGAGTCGGGAACAACTAGCATGTATGTATGAGGGGAATCTTTCCCTTTAGCTTTTATGTCCATGTGGGTCCCTGAAGTCTATTTTGAACTGCATGCACTTAAAGTAAAGGAACTCCAAAGCATATCTCATTATTTCACTCTTTGATTCTCTCTCTCTCACAGTACTTGCATATTGACTCGGCTAAGATTTTCAATCTTTTTGGTCATGATGCCATTACGGAAAGTAAGTGAAACCGAAAAGGATTTGCAGGCGGGTCATCTCATTATTCTCTGAGCAGCATGGAAGTCAGCGGGACTTCGGCACGCAAGATGGCTAAGGAACTTGGGCAGTCGGATAACTAATGCAGTTTGTATTTTTAACAGTTGTGCACAAACAAGAGTATCAGCAGGTAGAGCTTCCGTTCCTTTGATACAACTCTTCAAAATACAAGAACCCTCCTCGGCAGCCAGTCACAGTGTCACAAACCGCGGTTTCATGTCAATGATCCCGCTAATTAGCAATCTGCCCGAATTACCATATGATTAGAGAGATAATATGAAAAGATACTTTCTTAGGAATAACTGGATCACTCTCTCTTTTTTTTCCAGCTGGCAGCAACATTTTCTTCAGGGCGTTGTTGTTGTTATTTGGCATGAGAGGGGAGGAAAGGAGGTTTTATCAGAGGAATGCAATTTAAATTAACTGAACTTGCACTCTTAACTTTGCTTCCCCTTTTCATTCAATTAATGGCTTGAATATCTTCTTAGATTATGCCAAAGGCTATCCTGCAGTTTCTCATAAACAATAGAATATACATACATACATGCATACATACATGGTATGTATGGGTATCAGTGGTGGGTTGCTCCCAGTTCTGTCCGGTTCTTATACAACCAGTAATAAAACCGGCAGGAGGCTCCGCCCACCCGACCAAAGCCATCAAGGGGCTTATGCGCATACGCAGAAGCGCGTCCACAGATGAAGCAAGGGCATGTGCGTGCTCTCATTGTGAACCCGTAGTAAAGGTAAGTAGAAACCACCCCTGATGTGGTATGTATATGCACACACACAAACATTTTCACTTACACCAGAAATCAAATTCCAGGGGCATAGTTCTAAGTAAATACAAATTCCTTCCTTCCTTCCTTCCTTCCTGCCTGCCTGCCTGCCTGCCTGCCTGCTTTCCTCCCTCCCTCCCCCCTCTCTCTTTCTCTTTCTCTTTCTTTCTTTCTCTTTTCTCCTCTCCTCTCCTCTCCTCTCCTCTCCTCTCCTCTCCTCTCCTCTCCTCTCCTCTCCTCTCCTCTCTCTCTCTCTCTCTCTCTCTCTCTCTCTCTCTCTCTCTCTCTCTCTCTCTCTCTCTCTCTCTCTCTCTGTGTCTTCTCTCCTCTCCTCTCTTCTCCTCTCCTCTCCTCTCCTCTCCTCTTCTTTTCTTTTCTTTTCTTTTCTTTTCTTTAGAAAAGAAAAGTGGACAGTGCAAAAATAGCCCTTTCCACGAGAGGGAATGAGGCCATAATTGTTAGGATATATTTTCTGGAGTGATTGAAAAAAAAAGCTTTAAAATAAATTGACATTGCTTACTAAATTACTTTTTAAGAATTTTGTTTCCTGCCTACAATTGGTAGAAAATTGCAAATCTAATGTTCAGTGATTTGCCATTTAATCTTTTAATCACAATTTCTTTCTACTTCTGTGTCCTGGATGTAGAAAAGATGAGGGTAATGTTTGTGTAGAAATTACTATTTTCTCCTAGGGGATATATCCTGACTTAACCATACTAAGCAACAAATGACATTCAGACTTTGAGTTGAGCAACAGGACTTGATAGGTTCCAACCAATAATTTGGACCCCAATGGTTTCTTCTACATTTGGAGATGAGGCCCAGAAGAGCAGGGCGGGCATGGCTGACTGGGTGGGTGTGATGCCATTCCCCAAACTGCTGGCATGGGCCTAGGAGGCCTCCCTGAAGCCTCCTGGGAGAGAAAAAAGGCTGTGGGGGGTCCACTGCACCCCCGCAGCCCATTTTGGGCCTATGATGCCTCCCTGCATTTACCTGGGAGCCAAAATGGGCTGCGTGGGGACTCCTGGAAGGGGGGTGGGTGGGAAGGGGCAGAGCCAGCCAGCAATTTAATTACCGGTTTGCCCGAACCGGCCTGAACTGGCGGAATCCCACTACTGCCTCAGATTGCTGGATCTTGTATTTGTCTGCATGGCATTCCAGCTTCTGCGATAAGTTTGTTTTATTTCGGTTTCTTTGTTTTTTCCTGAGTTGTGTGAGATTTATAGCTGCCAAAAAGACCTCCGATCTAAGTCTGACCTCTTCTATTGTAATTGCTGGCACGGGATACATATTGCTCAGTTGCTCTGCAAGCATAATCTTAAAATGCATTTTAATACCATCAGCATCATGCACAGAAGCAGGACATGATTCCATAGCCAAAACTGGATTGTATACATCACTGCCAAGGGGAACATTGGACACTATATATGTATTTCACTGTTTTCTGTTTCTTTTCTTTTTCTATCTTCTTTTTCCTTCTCCTTCTCTTTTTCTTTTTCCCCTTTCCCCTTCCCTTGAATGTGTTTATTAGCTAGGTAAAATCATACAATAAAATCAATGAAAAAAAATATATAGAACAATCTAAAACGGATCCAGATCCCAGCGCAAAAGTAATTAATTTTTATTATTTACTAATTTGCAGAAATGCATGGAAATGTTAAATCTCACATGTGTGGAGCATCTGGCTTTCTAATTGCTTTTACTTAATGGCAGATATGTGTTTTATGCTATTAATTAGTGGTGTTCTTTAAATATTTTGTTAGAAATATTTGTAAATGATTACAATTTTGTTAGAAAATTGTAATCATTCGCGGTCCATGAGATTGTTCTTATTTAACTGAAAAGAATATGGAAGACATAACAAATATGCCAACAACCTTTTTTTATTATTATTTTATTTTATTGGTCATAGAATGTGACTTTTACAAGTATATTTTGAAAGAATTCTTTGTTAAAAAATGCATTAATTGATTTAGATTTTTTTTTTAAAAAAATAGTAATAATAAGTGGCCTTACATGATCTCAGATAAGTAGCTTTATTTGCGATCATGTAAGGGATGCGGCAGCTCAGTGGCTAAGATGCTGAGCTTGTCGATCAAAAGATCGGCAATTCAGCTGTTCAAATCCCTAGTGCGGCGTAATGGGGTGAACTCCCATTACTTGTCCCAGCTTCTGCCAATGTAGCAGTTCGAAAGGAGGTAAAAAATGCAAGTAGAAAAAATAGGGACCACCTTTGGTGGGAAGGTAACAGCATTCCGTGTGCCTTTGGCATTGAGTCATGCCGGCCACATGACCACAGAGATGTCTACGGAAAGTGCTGGCTCTTTGGCTTAGAAACGGAGATGAGCACTGCCCCCTAGAGTCAGGAACGATTAGCACATATGTGCGAGGGGAACCTTTACTTTTAAGTCTTCCCTAAGGTATTAAAATTCTGGTTTTTCCTCCAGGCGTTTGAGCTTTGTAGTTAAGTCTGCTGATTAATGCTTTTTTAATGAGATGTATTGCAGGATCCAATCTGGGTTGGTCCCTGGGACCAGAGGTTCAATCATCCAAGCTCTCAGGCTCATCCCCAGGGAATTTCTCTTTACCAAAATGTGTACACATTCTGGTAGAAAGAAGTGTAGGAAGTTAGCCCCCACTCCTCTCCCAGAAGTATGAAATATTCTAGGAAATATTAAAAAGGCAGAATATTATACTTCCCTGGATGAAAAATGGAGAAATATATATTTTTAGGCAGGAATCATATTCACTCTTAATAGCCTCCACCCTCCTCAATAGCCCACAGCAGATGTCCGCACTTAAGAGATAAAGAGATAGCTAGGTCTATTCATAGGCAAATGCCCTCACCCAAGATCCAACAAAGGTATTATTAGCCCTCTACCCATCTCACCACATGGCACCTGGGAAGATTACATCACCCAACAAGTCTCAACCAAGCCTGGGACTCAAAAGACAACTTACAAAGTTACCCCTGCATGACCCCATGGGAGTCTGATAACCAATCAGAATACAAGCTCAAATTCAAAGCCCAACAGAGGGTGTAAATCTATCTCTCTGTCTCTCACCCATGTGCCTTTTTGCCCAAGGACCTCAAAACCACGTGGTCCTGTCTACCTTTTTTTTTCAAACAGTCTCCATGTTTCCAGTGTCTTTCTCCTCACTTGGAACTGAACCCAAATGGACATTTCTTCCACCAGACCAGATGTTCCCTAAGGATGGGCTCCAGCACAAGACTAAAAGCTTGGAAGACAAAACTTCTGGTCCTAGTGATTGATCAGATTGGATCCTGCAACATTAGAATAGAATAGAATAGAATAGAATAGAATAGAATAGAATAGAATAGAATAGAATAGAATAGAATAGAATAGAATAGAATAGAATAGAATTTTTATTGGCCAAGTGTGATTGGACACACAAGAATTTGTCTTGGTGCATATGCTTTCAGTGTACATAACAGAAAAGATACTTTCATCAAGGTACAACAACATTTACAACATAAATGATGGTCAATATATCAATATAAATCATAAGGATTGCCAGCAACAAAGTTACAGTCATACAGTCGTAAGTGGAAAGAGATTGGTGATGGGAACGATGAGAAGATTAATAGTAGTGCAGATTTAATAAATAGTTTGACAGTGTTGAGAGAATTATTTGTTTAGCAGAGTGATGGCCTTCGGGAAAAAACTGTTCTTGTGTCTTGTTGTTCTGATGTGCAGTGCTCTATAGCGTCGTTTTGAGGGTAGGAGTTGAAACAGTTTATGTCCTGGATGTGAGGGATCTGTAAATATTTTCACGGCCCTCTTCTTGATTCGTGCAGTATACAGGTCCTCAATGGAAGGCAGGTTGGTAGCAATTATTTTTTCTGCAGTTCTAATTATCCTCTGAACATTATATCTGGGACAGGTATATTTGTCTTCATTCATGAGATAAGTTGTGCTGCTTGGTGTGTTTAACACTTTAGGCCTCCAACAGCCATTTTTTGGAAGAAGAGCAATTATGTAACTTGTTTAATTAAAATAAATAATTTTATTTATTATGAAACAATGAAGTAATCCAGTCTCTAAAGAATACAGGACTTCCCTGCTCTTCTATATGCTGCGTCCCATGGACCAGTTTTAGCTGAACAGTAAGAAGGAGTTCTAAGCAGCACATAAATTCTTGCATTTTATTTCTTCTGTTTAAAGTTCAACTACTACATTCAACTGAAGTTTGGCTACAATTGTTCGTCGGAAAGACCTTGGTGCTGGTAATATTAAACTCTTTTCCTTCTCTAGTATATTTTACATATAGTAGACCAGACACCCTCCGCGCGTGCGCACACACATACACACACACACACAAATAAAATAGCTTTGAGTAGTTTTTATTCAAAAATACCAATCCCTGTATGAATGTAAAAGATGATTCAGATGCAATTGCTATCAACTTTTCCAGTAGAAGTTACAAAACCACAGCTATCTAAATGTATGTCTGCGTTCACATTATCTCTCTCCGTACTGACATGGTCCATCTTCTATATTTTTCAAGAAAGTCACAAATGATCAATAAAGCTAAATTTTATTTGATCTGAGTTCAACTCCTGGTGATTTCATAGGGAGCTTCCAGTCCTTTCTTGGCACCAGTAAGGAAGTGGTTTCCTACTGCTACCTTCTAAGGCATCTTGCCAAGTTCTCAATCTTGCCGACAACCCTATAATTCTTTGGTAGTCACCACATGAGTGTGAACCAGCAGCAATCCTATTCAACCCTTTTAAGATCTTCCATTGGCTGGGTTCGATCTGCAGATTATTTGACTGTGTTTGTTTAATTCCTTTCCAACACGACAGGATTATTTTAGAGATGTTCAAAGAGTAGTCTTAATCTTCTCCAGTGGCAGGGGTATGACAGGATTGGACAAGGATTTGGATTCAGGAGAGTCAGAACCCAAAGTGGCATGCCAATATTTAAATCTACCACCACCACTACCATTCTCTTCCTCCTCCTCCTCCTCCTCCTGCTTCTCCTCCCCCCTCCCCCCTCGTCTTCCTCATCCTCATCCTCTTCTTCCTCGTCCTCTTCCTCTTCCTTCTCCTCCTCTTTTCTTCCTCCTCTTCTTCTCCTCCTTCTCCTTCTCCTTCCTCTTCCACTTCCTCCTCCTCCTCCTCCTCCTCCTCTTCTTCTTCTTTTTCTTTCTTTCCTCCTCCTCCTCCTCTCCTCCTTCTCCTTCTTCTTCTGCTTCTCCTCCTCCTCCCCCGTCTTCCTCTTCCTCCTCTTCCTCATCCTCTTCCTCCTCTTCCTCTTCCTCTTCCTCTTCCTCTTCTTCATCATCCTCTTCCTCTTCCTTCTCCTCCTCTTTTCTTCCTCCTTTTCTTCTTCTCCTCCGTCTCCTTCTCCTTCTCCTTCCTTTTCCTCTTCCACTTCTTCTTCTTCTTCTTCCTCCTCCTCCTCCTCTTCTTCTTCTTCTTCCTCCTCCTCCTCCTCCTCCTCTTCTTCTTCTTCTTCTTCCTCCTCCTCCTCCTCCTCTCCTCCTCCTCTTCTTCTCCTTCTAACTTCAGAATTTCATATAGATCTGGATCCAAAGACCCTTTCAGGCCCCTCCAGCCAATTATTATTATTATTATTATTATTATTATTATTATTATTATTATTATTATTATTATTATTATTATTATTATTATTATTATTATTATTATTTAGATTTATAAACCGCCCTTCTCCCAAAGGACTCAGGGCGGTGTACAGCCAGAATAAAAAAGCAATATACAGTTAAAATACAGTTAAAAAACTTATTATACAATGTGGCCGAATTTAAAATAATTAAGAATCTAAAAAACCCCAATTAAAACCAAAGAGAAATTTAGAAGTTAAAACTAACAATTTAAGAAAGCCCCGCACGAACAAACAGATATGTTTTCAGTTCGCGGCGAAAAGTTCGAAGGTCAGGTATTTGGCGTAAACCAGGGGGGAGTTCGTTCCAAAGAGTGGGGGCCCCCACAGAGAAGGATCTTCCTCTGGGGGCCACCAGCTGGCATTGTCTGGCGGACGGCACCCTGAGAAGGCCCTCTCTGTGCGAGCGTACGGGTCGGTGGGAGGCATGAGGTAACAGAAGGCGGTCCCGTAAGTACCCAGGTCCCAAGCCATGGAGCGCTTTAAAGGTGGTTACCAAAACCTTGAAATGCACCCGAAAGGCAACAGGAAGCCAGTGCAGTCTGTGCAGGAGAGGTGTCACATGGGAGCTACGTGTGACTCCCTCTATCACCCGCGCAGCTGCATTCTGGACCAACTGAAGCCTCCGAGTGCATCTCAAGGGGAGCCCCATGTAGAGAGCATTGCAATAATCCAGGCGGGAGGTAACAAGAGCGTGAGTGACTGTGCATAGGGCATCCCGATCAAGGAAGGGGCGCAACTGGCGAACCAGGCGAACCTGGTGAAAGGCTCTCCTGGAGACGGCCGCCAAATGATCTTCAAACGACAGCCGTGCATCCAGGAGAACACCCAAGTTGCGCACTCCCTCCTTTGGGGCCAATAACTCGCCCCCAACAGTCAGCTGCGGCTGCAGCTGACTGTATCGGGGTGCCGGCATCCACAGCCACTCCGTCTTGGAGGGATTGAGCTTGAGCCTGTTCCTCCCCATCCAGACCCGTACGGCTTCCAAACACCGGGACAACACTTCGACAGCTTCGTTGGGGTGGCCCGGGGTGGAAAAGTACAGCTGAGTATCATCAGCGTACAGTTGATATCTCACCCCAAAGCCACTGATGATCTCACCCAACGGCTTCATATAGATGTTGAACAGGAGGGGTGAGAGAATCGACCCCTGCGGCACCCCACAAGTGAGGTGTCTCGCGGTCGACCTCTGCCCCCCTGTCAACACCGTCTGCGACCGGTCGGAGAGATAGGAGGAGAACCACCGATAAACGGTGCCTCCCACTCCCAATCCCTCCAACCGGTGCAGCAGGATACCATGGTCGATGGTATCGAAAGCCGCTGAGAGGTCTAATAGGACCAGGGCAGAGGAATAACCCCTGTCTCTGGCCCTCCAGAGATCATCCACCAACGCGACCAAAGCTGTCTCCGTGCTGTATCCGGGTCAGAAACCGGACTGGAACGGGTCTAGATAGACGGCTTCATCCAGGTACTGGGGTAGCTGCCGTGCCACAGCACTCTCTACAACCTTCGCAGTGAAGCGAAGGTTGGAGACCGGACGGTAATTACCTAAAATAGCTGGGTCCAGGGAGGGCTTCTTGGGGGGGGGTCTCACCACTGGCTTCTTCAAGGCAGCAGGAAAACTCCTCCAACAAAGAAGCGTTGGTAATCCCTGAGCCAGCCTCGTGTCACTTCCCGGGAGGCCAGCACCAACCAGGAAGGGCACGGGTCCAGTAAACATGTCGTAGTATGCAGCCTCCCCAGCAACCTGTCCACGTCCTCGAGAGTCACAGGATCAAACTCATCCCAAATAACCTCCACAAGACGCGACTCCGCCCTCCCACCTGGATCATCCCAATTTCGGTCCAAGCTGTCCCGGAGCTGAACGATTTTGTCGTATAGATAACCACTAAACTCCTCGGCACGGCCCTGCAACGGGTCATCCCGCACCTCCTGATGCAGGAGGGAGTGGGTCACCCG
This sequence comes from Ahaetulla prasina, assembly GCF_028640845.1. Taxonomy (NCBI): domain Eukaryota; kingdom Metazoa; phylum Chordata; class Lepidosauria; order Squamata; family Colubridae; genus Ahaetulla; species Ahaetulla prasina. Next base: position 128,116,081 of record NC_080543.1, read on the forward strand.
AAACAGGGCGGCCGGGCGGTTATCTGCCGACGCAATGAGGGTGGAAGCATAGGAGCGCCTCGCCTCCCTCATTGCCACTAGGTAGGTCCTAGAATAGGATCTAACTAGTGTTCGGTCAGCTTCTGAGCGGCTGGACCTCCAGACACTCTCTAGGCGTCTTCTCCGGCGTTTCATCTCCCTCAGCCCCTCGGAGAACCAAGGGGCCGGGCGAGACCTATGCCGGGTCAGAGGCCGCAAGGGCACGACACGGTCCAAAGCTCCAGCCGCGGCCCGTTCCCAGGCCGCAACTAGCTCTCCAGCCGTGCCGTGGGCCAGGTCCTCAGGAAACGGCCCAAGCTCCATCAGGAACCTCTCCGGGTCCATCAGGCGCCTGGGACGGAACCAACGCGTTGGCTCCGTCTCCCTGCAGTGGTGGCTAGCGGTCCGAAAATCTAAGCGAAGGAGAAAATGATCTGACCATGACACCGGTTCTGTTTCTAAGTTATCTAATACCAGATCATTTCGCCACTGACCAGAGATATAAATCAGGTCCAGTGTGCCACCCCCTATGTGCGTGGGGCCATCAATTACCTGGATCAGGTCCAAGGCCGTCATGGAAGCCTTGAACTCCCGAGCCGCTGTCGATGACAGGCCCATCGATGGCAGGTTAAAGTCCCCCATGACTATCAGTCTGGGGGTCTCCACCGCCACCCCGGCGAGCACCTCCAACAACTCAGGTAGGGCTGTGGTCACACAGCAAGGAGCCAGGTACGTGATCAACAAGCCCATCTGATCGCGATGGCCCCACTTCACAAAGAGGGATTCACAACCGGCAATCTGAGGTACAGTGGCCTCCCTCGGCTCTAGACTTTCTCTAATGACAACCGCTACCCCCCCCACCCCTACCTTGGGCTCTCGGCTGATGAAATGCTCGGAAACCTGGTGGGCATAACTCCACAAGGGGAACCCCCCCCCTCTGGACCCAACCAGGTCTCCGTAATGCCCATGAGGTCCGCGGCTTCCCCCTGAATAAGATCACCAATCAGGGGGTCCTTATTGACCACGGACCGGGCATTACATAACATCAACCGGAGATCAAGGCTCTGAGGACCATGGCCCCCCGGGGAATGGGTGAAGACTGAGGGGCCGGAGCACGTGATCGTTTTGAGACAGCGAGCACATGCTCCCAACACTTGATATGGCCCCCCGCTTCCGCCATATCTGCCTCTCCCACTTACCGTACAGATGGAACGATTCTCCACTCCTGGAACGAACCCATCCCCCTCTGCCTTTGGACCAGATGGTACAATGCCGCGAACAAGCACAGGGGCTAAAACCCTCCCCGACGGGTTATTCCCCCCACCTGTCGTATCCCTCCCTCCCCTTAAAAGACCCCTTTTAAAAAACCTATTTAAAAATCCCCAGAAACTCTTCTTGGCCGCATGCCACCTCTCTGGGTCCCAAGACCCTTCGTTGAGGTAAGCTCTTGATAACCTAGAGGGCCATTCCTGCGAGGCGGGGGAACCTCGCAGTCGTAATAGATCGGTGGATGAGTATCTCATGAAAGAATAATAGTTTACGACAGTGAAAGTGTACAGCCCAAGCCGGCATAGATGTTAACCGGCTTCTAGGCCAACCAAGTTGACTGTTCCGCTCAAGTCCAAATGAACCCAAAGCCGGCCAAGTCCAGATGATCCAGGAAACAACCAAGGGGTCCAGGGGTCTGGCCAAATCTAATGGTCTCCCCCCCGGCAGCTGGTACAATAATATCCTCCTTGGTTGCCGGCCACTAAGATGGAATAGTGGCCCTCGGAAACTTGGCATTTCTCCATCCTGGGAGAGGGACTCCTGCCGCTCCGTGGTCTGATGAAATACCGCACGTTCTAGTGCCACCAGTACCGCAATTGCCGCCAAAATCACCGCCGTTCCAGAGGCCGCCATTAATAGTGCTGGATCCATGTTAAAGTCATGTCCCAGCACGCCGCAGATAGAAGTCGAGGACGCTCCGCCCATGTGCCACTGATGAAAGATGCGGCACAAAATCATGCCGCTGAGGAGCATTTCAGCGAAGGCCAGGCCTGACTGAAGGCCAGGCCTGACAGTCAACTGGGGGGGGGAGAAACAGCCGATCTTCGGGCCCTCCAAAAGTCCAGCCCGAGCGGCCCACCACCCTGCCGCCAACCTTGTAAGCGGCCAGGGGAGCGAACTAAGGCCCGCCCGGGACGACTGATTAATAGGAAAAAGAATGTAGGGGAAATTCTCATGGGCTTTTTCCCTGCTTTTTTTTTTTTTTTTTGGCAATTTTGTAACATGGAAAACAGTCGCTGGGGTGGGGGTGGGTGGACAGCGAATCAATTCCTCTTGACTGTAATTTGTATCTATTTCCCTCTTGGCCCCCTTTGTGCATCTGGAGAGTAAACTGTCATGAAGAAATGCAGAAGCCACTAGTAATTTAAGCTGAACAATGCCCTTTTCATGTTGGCTGCAACTCAACTCTAGCTTTACGCCATTTGCATCGGCAGTTTGCTAGCTTGTCAGCCCCACATTTAATTATCGTTTACAGTGAGAAAAGGAAAACTCTGAAATAGGGAATGCCACACTCAGGAGACTGAATGAAAGGTGTTGTCAGGCATGCCTCCTTTCAAAACTCAAGAAAAAAAAAACCCAACTCCATTGTTTGTAGAGAAAGGCATCTTTTACTGAGAATTAACTGATTGCAATGAAAGTAAAGCAAGTTCTGAATAATAGGTGTGTCTTACACATAAAAGTTCCCACATAAATCCCTCTTCCCCCCAAAGGTCAGGTCATTGTGTCCAATCCACCTCTCCCTCAGGAGTCACGTGAGGGTCATCTTCAGATGGTTTCATTTCTCTGGTATGCACAGACTGTTGGCTGCGAGTGCCCGCTTCTTAGACTTTGAATTCAGTCTATTTATCTGCAGCAAGTTAAGTTTCGTTTTTGCATTAACTCCCTCCCTCCATCTCATGGCAGCTGAAGCAGCTAGCCCTTAATTAAAGACACATTTTCCCTTCCCAATGCCTAGCACTAAAGATAACAATAAAACAATTAACTAACAGTAATAAAACAATAAAGGTAGCATGCGGAGGCTGACAGGTGTTAACTGTTTGAGGGCATCATCTAGGACCATGATGGCGAACCTATGGCACACATGCCAGAGGTGGCACAGAGACAGGGGTGAAATGCTCCCGGTTCTGGCCGGATCGCGTGATCCGGTAGCAATGGGGCAGGTGGTTCGCAAAACCGGTAGCAAAAAGCCCTGGCCCCCTGCCCATGCCCACCCAATCGCCCAGTCCCCACTTGCCTACTTGGCAGCTTTCTGCTTCTTTCAGGTTCGCTCGCTTTTCCTGCCTTGCTTCGGCTACTGCAATCGATTGCATCAGCTAGCAACTCAATTTGCCTGCCTGCAATCCATGTCATCAGTGAGCAATCTGCCTGCCTTGTCCCTTCAATTGGGTAAGTAACTGGGGGTTTTTTTTTGGGGGGGGAAGCTTTAAAAAATAGCTAATTGGGGTTTTTTTAGGAGGTTTTTTTTTTTTAGACATAGCAATTTAAAGTTAAGGAAGTTTTAAATTTAGCTGCTTTTATCTAAAAATATAAATAAAATAATAAAATAAAATATTTGTGCAGCTTTCTGAGATTTGATGTGTTTCTGTAGTGTTTCACTCTAACTACACGAACACACAAAATCTCACAAAGCTGTCTGTGGCATTCTGTGTGGAAAAAGTGTGAAAGTTGGTTTTTGAGCTTTTTGTGGCTGTGTGAGGTTCGTCCTTGTTGCAGGGGCCATTTTGGGTTGAAGTCCAGCTGCTTTTACATTGTGTGTAAGTCCTTTGTGTTGTGTTGTGTGTGTGTAAAGGGTGAAAGTTGGTTTTTGGTAACTTTTATTGTTTTGTGTACTTCGTTTATTAGTTTTATTATTTATTATTGGCCATGCCCACCCGGTCACCTGACTACCAAGCCACACCCACCAATTAAGCCACGGCCACAGAACCGGTAGGGAAATTTTTTAGATTTCACCCCTGGACACAGAGCCCTTTCTGTGGGCCCCCATGCCATCACCAGCTGCTCTTCTCATTTCTGGCACACATGTTCCTGCCGTCCAGCTGTTATTCATGGGTGCTGGAGTGCAGTAAAACATCCAGAAAAACATCCAAACAACAAGTTGTTTTCGGGGCATGTTTAGCCCATTTTCAGCCTGTTTTTTGGAAAAATGTCCCCAAAATGGCCTGAAAACGGCACAAAGAATGGTCTAAAAATAGGCATGTGAGCACCGGCCAGCTGATCACTCCAGCACGGGCACATGCACAGACATGCACATACATTCCGGTTTGGGCACTTGGTACCAAAAAGGTTAGCCATCTAGGACACCTGAGAGCTTTCAGGTGCTGTAATTTTATCCTCCATCTCCAATCTTATTTTGTAGATTCTTGTCTGATCAGAATCTGAGTAAACCCTTCTCACATTAAAGCCTGCCCAGTTGTCCAGGTGGAGCTACAACATAACAGGGAACTGTATTTATTATGTTAAACTTTTTTTTAATTCAACAGGAATCAAGTTAAAGTTCCTCCAGAGGCAGTAATTCATTTTTCCATATGCATAACTTAGACAGAAGGTGAGATCCAGGTCAAAATAGCAGTTGGATCTTCCCTCTAGAGATAACTTGTCTCTTCACGCATCTTCAGGGATTTTGCATCCTCTCATACAAAAGATAGAGAAGTGTCATAATTCACCTGCAAAGCAAATGCTGAGTCCAGAGGTCTCATAGTCACATAATAGAAGACTTGAAAGTCTACCACTAGAGATTTGATCCCGTTCTGAGTCATTTTACAAAGTGCTGTCTTTTTTTACACAGCCCATTTATAACTTAGCTGAAACTAATTTAATCAACAGATATTTATTTATTTTTTGGTTTGTTTGTATGATTACAGTGAACTTTTTTTTTTCAATTTCCCACTTAAACGAGTTTACAAGATCAATCTGTAACTTAAGCCATAATGCAGTGGTGAAATCCAATCATTTTTTACTACCAGTTCTGTGGGCGTGGCTTGGTGGATGTGGTGTGGCTTGGTGGGCGTGGCTTGGTGGGCATGATAGGGGATGGATACTGCAAAATCTCCATTCCCTTCCTACTCCTGGAGGAAGGATACTGCAACATCTCCATTCCCACCCGACTCTGGGGCTAGCCAGAGGTGGTATTTGCTGGTTCTCTGAACTACTCAAATTTTCCACTACCGGTTTTCTAAACTACTCAAAATTTCCACTACCGGTTCTCCAAACTACTCAAAATTTCCACTACCAGTTCTCCGAACTACTCAAAATTTCCACTACCAGTTCTCCGAACTACTCAAAATTTCCATTACCGGTTCTCTGAACTACTCAAAATTTCTACTACCGGTTCTCCGAACTACTCAAAATTTCCACTACCAGTTCTCCGAACTACTCAAAATTTCCATTACCGGTTCTCCGAACTACTCAAAATTTTCATTACCGGTTCTCTGAACTACTCAAAATTTCCACTACCGGTTCTCCGAACTACTCAACATTTCCACTACCGGTTCTCCGAACTACTCAAAATTTCCACTACCGGTTCTCCGAACTACTCAAAATTTCCACTACCGGTTCTCCAAACTACTCAAAATTTCCACTACCGGTTCTCCAAACTACTCAAAATTTCCATTACCGGTTCTCCGAACTACTCAACATTTCCACTACCGGTTCTCCGAACTACTCAACATTTCCACTACCGGTTCTCCGAACTACTCAACATTTCCACTACCGGTTCTCCGAACTACTCAAAATTTCCACTACCGGTTCTCTGAACTACTCAAAATTTCTACTACCGGTTCTCCAGTTTGTCAGAACCTGCTGGATTTCTCCTCTGCCATAAAGTAAAATGTGAAATTATAATTGAATGATAAATAAGAAAGAGACATGAAGGTGGTTAAATTATGGCTTCAAAAATAATGTGCTGGATCATCCAAGGTTGTTAACATTGTAAACAGGTAAAAAATCTTAGCACTATTTACCCTTAAATATATCAAATATGTTCAGCTAGTGCACAGTACATGTCACTGCAAAAGGATAGTGAGCATCCGGGGCAACCCCCAAGGATGTGTCAAAAAAGAAAAAAAAGTCAAGATGGCAGCCACAATCATGGATCAAAGCTCTGACCTTGAGGGCAACATAATATGGGGGGGAAATGGCATTAAGACCCAAGGGCAATAACAAAATGCTTCTTTTTGAACCATAATAAAACAGAAGGAAATAACAAATGCTAAGGTAAGTAAGAAAGATTTTGGAGAAAAAGAGCCATAGGAAAGAAACTAGTTAAACCTTGCTTGATGTTTCACAAAATTCAGAAAAATCCCCTTATCTCATTGTCCTGGGGGATGAATTGGTTCAGTCTAAATTGGCAATATTTACCTGAAAGTGAGTCCCATAGGAAGGGAGGGAGGGAGGGAGGGAGGGAGGAAGGAAGGTGATCTGACCAAGCTCCTCAAGCACAACAAATCCTCTGAAGTGAACTCAAAGATTCTTTTATTAGGAGCCCCAGCAAAAAGTTTCTCTCTCAACACAGGCTAGGAAGTCCAGCCATCTGGAAGATGAATACTTGTCTTCCACATCTATTCATCTCCACCCCATGCCTTCTATCCCCAGAACTATGGTGGGCGTCGCTAGCAATGGTGGCTCTTCCATCCCAACAACCGGCCCATAGTTTTCCACTGCTCTCCTCTCCTCTACCTTCTGCTCATCCGTGCGTCAGACACTGGACCCAGCTGTTCCTCGTCTTCGTCATCAGCCATCTCCAGAACTGCGGGCTATTGGATGACCCAGCTCTGACTCTCTCTCTCTCTCTCTCTCTCTCTCTCTCTCTCTCTGTCTGTCTGTCTCTGTCTCTGTCTCTCCCAGCTCCATTCCCTCTTCCCCCTCAGAGCTCTAGATTGCCTTGATGTTGACCCTCACTCCCACGCCGGCTCTTCATCTGATTCAGCTGCTGGATGGGCTGGTGGCCAATAGGCCACCACAGAAGGAAGGAAGGTTTAGATTAAATGAATGGTAGTAGTTAAATTGAATATAATAAAGCTGCGGTGATTTGCTTCCCCTTTAAATAGCTTCCCTCAAGAAAGACCAAAATCGCTTTGTATTACTGCTTTCAATATGCTGACTCTATAGATAACGATAAAACTAGAGAGGAAAAGTTTGCCTTGACAGGAGCCGTAGCACCCCAAAGCAAGACTTTGCTGACAATTTTCTTCCAATTAAATTAGTGTTAGATCATATTACTGTTCATCACTTCTAGCATAACACGAGAGCTCTTAATATGATAACCCTTTTGCATTATATTAGATCAAATGAATATTCATGTGACACAATGGAACATACTTACATTATGATGGAAACCAAGCACCAGCATGAATAGAAAGTACAACATCTTTTAAATAAAGTTCAACTTGCGATATTAGATTTGTCAAGTTTACAGATGCCAGTATATCCATTGGGAACATTTTTGGCATCCACCCAACTCTTGATCTCATCTGACTTCTTCTTCATGAATAAACCAATCCAATCCAATCCAATCGATGGGATTAAGTAAAACGCCACCCTCTTGTGCCATTCTTATTTCCAAGTGTGAATGTTTTCTTACAAAATCAAAATGCCTGCATGTTAGTACTTTGTTTGGAAATATCTCAATGTGTTAGATTTAAAAAATGCTCCTCTTTGTACCTCATTAACTGTCGGGTTTCATGCAGCAACCAAACGGGACTGGTACAGATTTCAGTAGGACTGCAGAAAAAAAACAATTACAACCAGTCTGCCTTCCATTGCGGAGCTGTTTATGGCACAAACCAGAAAGAGGGCTGAGAAAATATCTACAGACCTCTCACAAACTGGACACAACCTGTTTCAGCTTCTCCCTTCAGGATGTTGCTATAGGGGATTGCATGCCAAAACAACACAAATATAGTTTCCTCACCCTTGCCATCACTCGGCTGACCACCTAATTCCCACAGCACTGTCTTAAACCCACGGTCCTTTACCCATATAGTGGGGCTATATCAGTGGTGGAATTCAAATTTTTTTTACTACTGGGCGTGGCTTGGTGGGCGTGGAAGGGAGGGATATTGCAAAATCTCCATTCCCACCCCACTGGGGGGGCCAGCCAGAGGTGGTATTTGCCGGTTCTTCGAACTGCTCAAAATTTCCGCTACTGGTTCTCCAGAACCTGTCAGAACCTGCTGGATTTCATCCCTGGGCTGTTTTGCTATTATCCTTCTCATCCTTCTCATCTTCTCATTTCGCTTCTTTTCTCCTCATCTTGTCTTTCATACTATCTTCTCCTATGGATATCTTATGATTAACGATTTTAATTAAGATTTATGATCTATGACCTATCTCTTTGTTGTTTGTATGCACACCGAGAGCTTATGCACCAGAGACAAATTCTTTGCGCGTTCAATCATACCCGACCAATAAAGAATTCTATTCTGTTCACTTTTTTATTGCTGTTATAACTTCAAATGGTCACTAAACAAATGGTTATAAGTCAAAGTCTACCTTCTATTCTGTTCTGTTCTGTTTTGTACTGTTCTGTTCTGTTCCGTTCCGTTCCACTCCACTCCACTCCACTCTCCACTCTTATTCTATTCTATTCTATTCTATTCTATTCTATTCTATTCTATTCTATTCTATTCTATTCTATTCTATTCTATTCTATTCTATTCTATTCTATTCCTCTGTCCTGTTCTACTCTATTCTACTCTACTCTACTCTACTCTTTGATGCATTAGATGAGAGCGAGAGTTGGTTCATATAATAATATTCCTGTTCTTTGTATACACAAGGTGTCCCCTTCACTGAATCCGAATAGCAAAGCACACCTAGGCAATATTGCAATAAGTGGGAACACACTCGGTTGGACTTTTGGTACTCCAACATTATCAACAATCTTTACGATTCCCCCCCACCCACAACTACTTCTGTTGATTATGACAGTTTGCTTTTAATCAAGCGGTCTTTTTCTGTAAAAATACCTTATTAAGCTCCACTGAGTCACTCCTCTCAGAAAAGAAAGTGCTAAACCAATAGCCTTTATCACAAGGCTTCAGAAACACCCTGTCAGTAATGAGTGGAAGATGGTATTAATTTCATGGCAGTAGGCCTTTTGATATAACGATTTCTCTAACAATTTGCAACTTAATAATGTGTAACAAGGTAAAGCTGGCTGAGGGGCCTTTTTCAAGAACGCTGTCTGGTGACGTTTACTGCGGATACTACAACTAAGTTTTAATATCAATTCTGTAATGAAATTTCAAGTTCTTGTAAGGCTATAATGCTTATAATCTTTTATAGTATATAATGTATTATAATCCTAGTCATTAGGCGGAATGACCAATAATGCTCTTTCTTCCATCCTGGAAGTCAGTGCATTCAGATATTATGCAGAGATTTTTTTGTGTGATTAGAAATAAATAGGAAAAAAAAACTTTTAAAACAACAATGTCTCTCCCCTACAGGAAGGAAGGAAGGAAGGAAGGAAGGAAGGAAGGAAGGAAGGAAGGAAGGAAGGAAGGAAGGAAGGAAGGAAGGAAGGAAGGAAGGAAGGAAGGATAGAAAAGAAAAGCAAATCAAAACCTCAAAGAATATTATTTCCTTTTTAAGTCAGAGACATTTCGAGAACTAAATTAGCAAACTGTTTCCTCGGCAACTTATTCTGGTCATAAATAGAACAGAACACTATTAAGTTTTAGGTGTAACTGTACATTACTTTTACTATGACAATTGCTTCTCTCACCTCTTTAGCAACATGTGGAGAAAAAAAATCCTTCAGTATTAACCGATCTGAAAATGTGAAGAATTTCTACTTCTTCCAAACGAAGAGTATTTAGTGAGTTCCTTCCTTCCTTGCCACGGGTACAATCTAAAAAGGTAAAATTCGGGATGGTAACTGGTACATCTACATTTACTGGGTGCAATCTAAATGCACGATAAAATAAATAACTCAAACTAGCATGTTCATATTTTAATACTGATCTGTTCTTTTTTATTATTATTTAGAAAAAAAATTATTGGTTTTAAAAACAAACAAAAACAATGGACATTGCTCTATGTCTCTGGTTTCTAACATTTACGTCAAGTTCAAGTTCTGATCTGTTCTTGTGCACATCGTTCTATGGTAGAAGCACATCAACGGAAGTGTGGTTGACCATTCAGTCTTCTTTGGTTTATGAGATGATGTCTTTTACTCATGTTTCCATAAGTTAATATCTGGTTCAAAGCCCCCTTTGAAAGATATTCACATAATTCTGATTTAAGATTGTTGACTTGAGTCTTCATGGAATACATGCATTCTAAAATCAATGGAATTACAGTCTTCTCAGTCAATATCCCAGTGTCTGGGTGAGATGCCAGCTTCATGGAAGGTTTTTATTTATTTATTTGCATTTATATCCCACCCTTCTCCGAAGACTCAGGGCGGCTTACACTATGTCAAGCAATAGTCTTCATCCATTTGTATATTATATACAAAGTCAACTTTTATTGCCCCCAACAATCTGGGTCCTCATTTTACCTACCTTATAAAGGATGGAAGGCTGAGTCAACCTTGGGCCTGGTGGGACTTGAACCTGCAGTAATTTCAAGCAGCTGCTGTTAAAAACAGACTGCATTAGTCTGTTGAGCCACCAGAGGTTAGGAAGGTAGACAACCTCAAGGGAAAGAGTGGTCTATGGACACTCCTAATACCTTTCCTTAAACATTGCCATTTTACCTTGCCATTATATCTTTTCCATGGCAGCCTTTCTCTTGTGGAACCCTCTTCTCCTTGATGTTCAGTGGACCTCTCAGTCTTCTGAAGATCACTGAAGACATGACTTTCGCTCCATGTGGTGGGATGGGGTGAGGTGGATGAGAGGACTTAACAAGGGACTATAGATCAGAGGCTTAACTCTTGGTGCCAGTTTTTTTTAATGTTTATGATTTTAATAAACCTTTGTTTTATGCTGTGTTATTACCAGTGTTGTTTTAATTGTTGACTATGAGAAATCCAGAGTTCTATAAAAGATGGTTTTTGTTGTTCTGTCACTAAGTCATGCCTGACTCTTTGTGACCCCATGGACCACAGCATGCCAGGTCCCACTGTCCTCTACTGTCTCCCAGAATTTGGCCAAATTCATGCTTATTGCTATTTAACCACCTCATCCTCTGCCATCTGGTTCTCCTTTTGCTTTCCATATTTCCCAACATCAGAGTTTTTTCCAGTGAGTCCTCCCTTCTCATTGGGTGGCCAAAGTACTTGAGCTGATATAAGATGGGCAGCTATATGAATGTTTCAAATATTTATTTTTTATTTTATTTATTTGTCACAATAGTATATGTAAGTGTAAGCATGAAATAACTATATGGTATATAAGCATATATATAAGAATAAGTATAAAAAAGAAAAACGATATGACTTGGATACAATCAAAGGGAACATTAGGACAGGAACGGTAGGCACGTTTGTGTTCTTATGCACGCCCCTTACAGATCTCTTAGGAAGGGGGTGAAGTCAATAGTAGATAGTTTTTGGTTAAAGTTTTGGGGATTTGGGGAAGAGACAACAGAGTCAGGTAGTGAATTCCAGGCATTAACAACTCTATTACTGAAGTCATATTTTCTGCAGTCAAGATTGGAGCGGTTCACATTAAATTTAAATCTATTGTGTGCTTGTGTAATGTTGTGATTGAAGCTGAAGTAGTCTTCAACAGGAAGGTCATTGTAACAGATGATTCTATGAGTTAAACTCAGGTCATATCGAGTTCTAAATTTTCTAAACCCAGTATTTCTAGTCTGGTAGTATAATGTATTTTATTGTATTCAGAGGAGTGGAGAACTTTTCTTGTAAAATATTATTGTAAAATAAACAAAGCATTTTTAAGGAACTCCATAGAAGAGGTCTGGAAATCTCTCATACAAAAGCAATATGATTTAGACAGCCCAGTTCAATATTTTCTGACACCATCAGAGTGGGATTCAGACGGTCGGACCAGTTTGGGTGAATCAGTAGTGGCGACCCACCTTCCCAGGCGCAATCCCATCCTATATCACTGTGTTTTTGATGCCGCATGCATGTGCAGATGGCACAAGCAAATGAATTGCCATGCTTGATGTTGCACGCAGGTGTGGATGGCACACATGAACGAATCACCATGTTGTTTGACGTTGCACACATGCATGGATGGTAAGCGCAAGTGTGAAGCGAGGGTGCATGTGCGCTCTCTCACATTTCCGGTGCTGGGTGAACCGATTGCTACAGTATGTGAAGCCCACCTCTGCTTTTATTCCGAAGGAAGAGGCAGTGTATACTTCACCTTGTCTGTTCTTGTAAACAGAAAAGGCTTCTTCAGCTACTCCAGTAGTAGGAAATGGTAGACTGGAAAGCTGGGGGAGGGGAGGGAAAGAAGAAGAAAAAATATGTCAGAAGATAGCAATGCTACACTACTGGAATCTTCAGTAGTTCTTCAAAAACAACAACAACAACAACAAAAACCACCTTCCCAGATGCGGTGACTAGGAATCAAACATCTATATCTTTATTCTTCACTACAAATGTCTATAGAATAGAATAGAATAGAATAGAATAGAATAGAATAGAATAGAATAGAATAGAATTTTTATTTGCCAAGTGTGATTGGACACACAAGGAATTTGTCTTGGTGCAGATGCTCTCAGTGTACATAAAAGAAAAGAAACGTTCATCAAGGCACAACATTTACAACACAATTGATGGTCAATATATCAATATAAATCATAAGGATTGCCAGCAACAAAGTTACAGTCATACAGTCATAAGTGGAAAGAGATTGGTGATGGGAACGATGAGAAGATTAATAGTAGTGCAGATTTAGTAAATAGTTTGACAGTGTTGAGGGAATTATTTGTTTAGCAGAGTGATGGCCTTCGGGAAAAAACTGTTCTTGTGTCTAGTTGTTCTGGTGTGCAGTGCTCTATAGCGTCGTTTTGAGGGTAGGAGTTGAATCAGTTTATGTCCTGAATGTGACTTTGGTTATGAAGTTAGAGAACCTCTGGTTTTTGCCATCCCAGCGGACCAAAAGCCACTAGAGATAACAAACACAAGTGGAAGGTTAGTCTGGTCCTAAGGGAAGGAATTTCTATACGGAAGTCTCCTTTCTTCCTACTACCATGAACACTTCAACCAGAAGCTGACCCAGAACTTTGGATCAAGTGATTGTACTTTCTACCCATAAGCCAAAACCTTATTTGTTTGAAAGGTCTTGCAAGCTCATGTAAACAAAGCAGCAGATTTTACCTGAAACATCTAAGATTAAAACTAAGCTTTTGGATGATTTATTTATGTTATAGACCTTTCTTGTTCTCTCAAGGTGTCTTTCAAAAGGAAGAGGAGGAAGGAGGAAAATGACAGATCTTCACTGAGAACATCAGCTGTGGGTCATTTCAATAGTTCTACTGCTCCTAAAAATGATTGCTTCCCTTGGAGAAATCATCCCTCTATATTCTTTTTCCTATAAATTGGCTGGAGGGGCCTGAAAGGGTCTTTGGATCCAGATCTATAAGAAATTCTGAACTTGGAAGAAGAAGAAGGAGAAGGAGAAGGAGAAGAATTGGGAAGGAGAAACTAGTGGAGAGATAAATTACATATAAAAGTTCCTCAAATTTGACAGTAAATTTAATTACCCTTCTATAAATCTTATTAGAATTTGTTGTTTTTCCCTCCTGTAACTGAAGGTGGTTTTTCTATGAAAGCCTAAGAACCACTCTGTAGTTAAAAAGTATTTTTGTGCTTGTAAAGGTAAAGGTTTCCCTGCACATGTGTGCTACTCGTTCCTAAGTCTAGTGGGCAGTGCTCATCACTGTTTCAAAGCCAAGAGCCAGCGCTGTCCTAAGAAGTCTCCGTGGTCATGTGGTCAGCATGACTAAACACCAAAGGCGCACAGAATGCTGTTCCCTTCCCACCAAAGTGGTCCCTATTTTCCTACTTGTATTTTTTATGTGCTTTCGAACTGCTGGGTTGGCAGAAGCTGGGACAAGTAACGGGGGCTCACTCCATTTACACGGCACTAGGGATTCAAACCACTGAACTGCCTACCTTTCCGATTAGCAAGCTCAGTGTCTTAGCCACTGAGCCACTGCATCCCTTTTGTGCTTGTACTCAAGTCTAACTTCAGCCAATGAAATTCACTGGATGAAATGAGGTTATTCAGTCTCTAACAGCCCAGCCTAATTCAGAAAGCAGTTGTTGCATGGATAAAATTTGATGAAAGCTATCTTGTGATCATGCCAAAAAGATGAGATATAAATCTTACCAAAGAAGTGAAGAACCGACAAATCAGTTTCACGTAATAATCAATTCCAGAAATGAATTCTATTTTAATATTTTGTATTTATATTACTTGAAATATATATTTTTATAAATATAATTATATTTTAACTATGTTAGCTTACCCTACCCAAACCTAGCCTATTTTTTGAAACTGGAATCTCTTGGCAAGTTTAAGACAGTCCGAAAATTGTTTGAATAAATATTAAGAGAATGCCAAGTTTCAAAGGCCAATTTGTGTCAATGAACATAAATTCAATAAATAACTATAAAAGTGAGGCACAGCCAATCACATAGTACACAAAGATGTTGAGACTCTAGAAAGAGTGCAGAGAAGAGCAACAAAGATGATTAGGGGACTGGAGGCTAAAGCACATGAAGAACGGTTGCAGGAACTGGGTATGTCTAGTTTAATGAAAAGAAGGACTAGGGAAGACATGATAGCAGTGTTCCAATATCTCAGGGGCTGCCACAAAGAAGAGGGAGTCAAACTATTCTCCAAAGCACCTGAGGGTAGGACAAGAAGCAATGGGTGGAAACTAATCAAGGAGAGAAGCAACTTAGAACTAAGGAGAAATTTCCTGACAGTTAGAACAATTAATAAGTGGAACGACTTGCCTGCAGAAGTTGTGAATGCACCAACACTGGAAATTTTTAAGAAAATATTGGGTAGCTATTTGTCTGAAATGGTGTAGAGTTTCCTGCCTGGGCAGGGGGTTGGGCTAGAAGACCTCCAAGCTCTTCCAACTCTGTTATTATGTTATGTTATGTTGTACTCTGACAATAAAGGTTTGAATTGAATTGACATACAAATACATCTCAGCTGGGGATAGTCAGCTTTGCTCAAAGGAAGTGTTTTCTGTACAGTCGTAAGACTAATTTCCTTGAAATCAACACGAGTGACGAAGAAGGGCTGATTTTATCTCAAAGTGCCTCTGTGTCACACTATCCCATGAATTTCAATATGTTTTTTGATTCAGCTTGAATCATAGTCACTCAGGTTTTGCAAATACTGTTGTGGTCCACCAGCAGCCTGCGGAGCTGGCAACAGAGTCGGACAGCGATGAGGCTGAGGAAGAACATGGACCAGTCCTGGAGGATGGGGAAGGCCCAGATGAGGGCTCTGCATCGGAGGCTGAGGTGAGGCCAGGGCCATTGGGGAGTGATGTGTGGACTCCAAAGCCTCCAGATGCTGACAGTAGAGAGGCAGAGGAACAGGAGGAGCCTGTTCCTAATACACGCATGAGAAGAGCTGTCAGAAGTCAAGAACAGCTAAAGCAAAACGGATGACTTGTAGGGCCAAGGGATGATTGGCCTCTCCCATAAGGCTTAAAAGACCAGCAAGGGCATTTGGGCTCTTTGCCGGAAAACAATGTTGATAGAATTGCCCATTGTCTTGCTGCATTTCTTTCTTGTCGGCATCTTCTGCTTTTAAACTTTTGCCAAGAAAAGCTTTTGGCAGTTTGCCTAATTAGACCAAGGTTGATGATAAGACTAAAGAATTGTCTTATGAAGAATATGCTTTGATTTAGTTTGGACTAGGCTGAGAAAGAGTTAACTCTCAGCTGTTTTAATAAAGTTTGTTTGTTTTTGAACTGACTGAGTCTACTACTACTTATTTGGGCCTGGCTCACAACAAATACCTGCAAGAACATTGGAAAAAAATCATTTCTTGGAACTTAACACTTTTATAGAAGACCGTTCTTGACTGACTGGCTTGAGAACAGAGTTTTTTAGGTTTCCGACTTGAAAAGAAAACAAAGTGGTATATTTGTTAATCCAAAGAATAACAGCCACGATGCACAATGTCACAATACATTTTACAATTCTCCACTTGACCTTATTAGCTTTGGCTGTCAGGGCAGAAAATTCAATTTTCCCAACACACAGTATTTGGTTAAAAATGCTGTTCCTCTACGTGAAACGAAGATAGTGTTTTCATTTTTTTTTTTTGCTTGTCTTATTCCAATTACTGTATTATTTTCGGCTTTGTGGAAGAGACTATCGCAGCCTACCTGAAATTTGCTCAATGTCACACAAAGCGTCATTAATTCTCGCCCTCCCATTCTTCTAATTAAGGTGCTGGGATTACAGTCCCATGTCCCTCAGGAGGCTAATACTTTTGCATGCGACAATTTCGGCTTCAGGAAATAAAATAATAATAGAGGAGGGGAAAATGGTAGGCGGTCAAATGAGTAGAATTCCTACCTTGATTGCGAAATTGCTTTGAGAAAGCATTATGCCCTTGGTTGTCTTTGATGGATTATCCATTCAGTATTCAGGGCTTTGTTCATCTATTATTGACCAAGAAAAAGATGAGGTACAGATGGCCTAGGTTTTTACAGCAAGGAGGAGAAATGTAACAATTTATTTCTTCGCATGCATGCAAGCAAGCAGTTACGTTTTGGAAGGAGAAGTTCACCGAGTCATTTTGGAGAGAGGCGGATCAGCATCAAATCCTTACCTGGTACCATCAGGATTTTCTAGCAAGACTCCAGTGACCATATCTTCTTGGGCAATAAAAAGAAATAAAAATAAAGGACACATCAGAAAAGGGAGCAAATCTAAAAGATGATCCTAAAAAAAATGTAATGGCTTATGTTTATAACTTTGCTTTACCAGGGAAAATTTAAGAGCAAAATCTATTTATTTATTTACTTATTTGTTTATTTATTTATTTATTTATTTAAGCATGTGTAAGATAACAGATGTAAATATAAACATGATTATGAATATAGGGTATGAGTACAAATAAATGGGAACCGTAGGACAGGGATGGTAGGCATGTAGGTGTGCTTCTGCACACCCCTTACGGACCTCTTAGGAATAGGGTGAGTAGACAGTCTAAGATTAAAGTTATGGGTGTTTTGGGATAAAACCACAGAGTCAGGTAGTGCATTCCAGGCATTGACCATTCTGTTGCTGAAGTTGTATTTTCTGCAATTGAGTTTGGAGTTTACCTTAAGTTTGTATCCATTGTGTACTCGTGTATTATTGTGGTTGAAGCTGAAGTAGTCATTGACAGGTTGAAGCAGATAATTTTGTGTACTACGCTTAGGTCAGACTGAAGGCAACGTAGTTCTAAGTTGTCTAAGCCCAAAATTTCAAGCCCGGTGGTATAAGGTATTCTGTTGTGAGCAGAGGAGTGGAGTACTCTTTTCGTGAAATATCTCTGGACTCACTCTATTGTGTTCATGTCTGATATGCAGTTCCAGACAGATGAGCTGTATTCGAGAATTGGTCTAGCAAAGGTTTTGTATGCCCTAGTTTGCAATACAATATTACCAGAGAAGAAGCTTCGCAAGTTTAGGTTAACAGCTCTTAATGCCTTTTTGGCAATGCTGTTACAGTAAGCTCTGGCATTTAGACCATTTGAGATGAGTACTCCAAGGTCCTTGACAGAGTGAGGGTCATCTACAAGGTCGTATCCACCCAGCTTGTATTTGGTGTTGTGGTTGTTTGTTTGTTTGTTTGTTTGTTTTTTGCCAATGTGTAAGACAGAGCAAGTCAGTTCTAGAGGAGATCAACCCTGACTGCTCTTTAGAAGGCCAGATCCTGAAGATGAAACTGAAATACTTTGGCCACCTAATGAGAAGGAAGGACTCACTGGAGAAGAGCCTAATGCTGGGAAAGATTGAGGGCAAAAGAAGAAGGGGACGACAGAGAATGAGGTGGCTGGATGGGGTCACTGAAGCAGTAGGCATGAGTTTAAATGGACTCCAGAGGATGGTAGAGGACAGGAAGGCCTGGAGGAATGTTGTCCATGGGGTCGCGATGGGTCGGACATGACTTTGCAACTAACAACAACAACAAAGACAGCATTTATTGGTTGAGATTTGGAATTGCCAGTTGTTTGACCATTCTGACACATAGATAGACATAGCTCGAGAAGATAGATCATTAAATAAAACGAAAGGACAGCTTTCCGAAATAAAGAACACATGGTCATTGTAAGCAAAACTGAAATTTGGAAGGATGAAGCATTGTGTAAAAATAAAGACAGGAATCTCGGGTGCTGAAAATGAACTCTCCACCAAAGCTTTATATATAAACTAATTTGAATTTATATCACATCCTGGGCATGTATCACTATAGTTCTGGGAAATCCTGGTGGCCAGATTACTGCATTGTTCCTGCTATTGTTTTTTTTTTAAATCACTTTTTTTTATTTTATAGACAAACAAACATACAATACATAATCAATCATTCAGTGTATCACCTGTGTACATCTTTTGTGTCTTCTTCTTCTTACTCCTCCTATATTCATCATTTCTTGGTATTATCCGTTCATTTGTTGTAACCTTCTCCCTACATTGTTCATTTGTTGTAACATTCTCTCTCCCCACATTTCTTGCTTTGCTGTTAATACATTTATCTATCTTCACTCTCCCCTTTCTTCTTCCCTTCTTTCATTGCAACATTACCCTATATATATATCTCTTCTCTAACCAATGGTAAAATTTCAATTCCTCTCTTTCTTTAATCATCAAAGTCAATCTATTCATTTCTGCACTAAGAAGAAAATCCAATATTTTCTTAATTGCTTCCCTGTTCCTGCTATTGTTATTCCTTGAAAATTGTCAAAATGTGAGCTTAAGAGGAAGCTTCACATTTGCTTCAGTATAGCACAGGGGTCAGCAACCCGCAGCTCTGGAGCTGCATGTGGCTCTTTCATCCCTCTGCTATGGCTCCCTGTCACCGTTTGGCTGCAAAATTGATAGGACTTTTGGTTAGGACAGGTAGAGGAAAAAGTATGCCACACTAGGAGGAGACTCTATGGTGGGAAAACCAGACTTCCAGTCAGCTCCAGAATTGAATGGGGGGGGCTTCTAGTTAGGACCTTTGTGGCTCTTTGAGTGTTTAAGGTTGCCAACCCCTGGTATAGCAGTAGGAATCTAGATTTATATATACTTCTTCATAGTGCTTTACAGCACTCTTTACAGCACTCTCTGTTCTGTCCCCCCCACCTCAGTCCCGGAGGCATGTCAAATGACTCAATTAGCCGGCAATTTATTCCACGGCAGCTATCAGCTCTGGCAGCAAACCAGCAGGTGTCTGCCAAGGTTTTCTTTTATCTTCCTGGATGCTGGCGTGTCAGAAGCTCGTTACCAGAGCAAACCAGGAAGTCAGGAATGAACAGCAATCCAAGCCAAATGCTCAGTCAAATAGTTCAGCTCAAGTTTTCTCCAGTCAGTTTGATTTGTCCGTCATGAAGTAGTAGAGCAGCCGCTCCTGTTTTTATACCCTGTGGGGTGTGGCTCCGGGACTCAGCACTTTCTAGGCCTGCTCCACCTCTTCTTCCGTTGTTCCCACCTCTCTTGTCTATGAAACCTGGGCTCTAACCAGGACTGATTGTCCACAGCTGGGTCTGGAAGCATTGCCTGGGTGGGGGGAGATACAGGAGACAGAAGCCTCATTACTTCCTCCGCCTGGCCTGCCTCTGGCTCCTGGAGCTGAGCTAGAGAGGCGAGCCCTGCAGAGGGGAGCCCTGATGGCCCTTCCCCCTCACTCTCTGAGTCACTCTCTGGCAGGGGGCCAGGCTGGGGGGGGGGCTGGAACCACAACACTCTCTGGGTAGTTTACAATATCAGCATATTGTCCCTAACAATCCGGGTTTTCATTTTACTGACTTGGAAGGATGGAAGGCTGAGTCAACATTTGGAGATGGTTTCTTAAAGCTTTCCTTGACAAAATTAACTCTGTCGCTGACACTTCCCTGTAATTCTTAGATCAGGAGGAGCCAACCTGTAACTGTAGCTATGTGAAGCCTGATCCTACCATTTGCTGCTCTTGGTCTTTCTTTGATGGCAGAAAATTGTCAAAGTAGTTTCCTATCTTTATAAGATGAGAAACAGAACATATTTATATGGAAGATAGTCTCCATTGATCACCGAGGATTCACCCAATAAATGACCCCCAGCCTCATGATGTGTTAGGAAATTTAGTTTTTACACTTTCGTGGCTGCCCATCTCTCAGAAGCAACTCAGACAACCATCAGATGAACCCAACGTCAGGGTTCCAAGTAACACCAACAACAAAAGAAAACTCCAAGGCTTCAGTTTCCTCAAAGTTATATTTTATCAGAGATGTCATATTGGCATATCTGGGAAAACCCGAAGCTGAAAGCTTCCAGGTTTTCCTCACCCAAACAAAAGTTCAAGTCCCTGCCCAGCACCTACATGTCCATCACATGGCCCAATCCAAACACCATCCCAACTGGAGATGCCTTCTAGTTCCAGCCCTCCAGGTGCAGGGCAAGATGTCCTTGACTTTCTGAGAAAGGAATGTTATTATGACTATATATCACCCTTGCTCCATACAATCTCCCCTCCCAGTTTCCCACAGTAGTAAACGTGGCAGGTCTGAAGGCCGAATACAAAAGATGGCTTCCAGGCCTGACACCCTGTCTATCAAAAAATTGACCACCACTGCAATAGGTTTTCCATCCCTAATTTTGCTTCGATACTCACTTTTGATTAAATTAAACCTTAGTTAAAGAATACGTAAGGGACGCGGTGGCTCAGTTGCTAAGACACTGAGCTTGTCAATCGAAAGGTCGGCAGTTCAGCAGTTTGAATCCCTAGTATTGTGTAACAGGGTGAGCTCCCCTTACTTGTCCCATCTTCTGCCAACCTAGCAGTTCAAAAGCACATGAAAAATGCAAGTAGAAAAATAGGGACCACCTTTGGTGGGAAGGTAACAGCGTTCTGTGCGCCTTTGTTGTTTAGTCATGCTGGCCACATGACCATGGAGATGTCTTCAGACAGCGTTGACTCTTCGGCATTGAAATGGAGATGGGCATTGCCCCCTAGAGTCAGGAACAACTAGCACATATGTGCAAGGGGAACCTTTACTTTTTACCTGTTGAAGGATGAGTGAAATCCTTTTGAGATAGCCTGCAAAACAGATTGAAAAATATAATCTCCCTAAAAGACCTTTGCAAGTTTAGTGCTGTCAAAGTAAGACCCAAATGCCCTTGGCTTGTTTTCCATGTATTATCTTCAGCGTGGGTGGAACTATTTGTGCTATTCAGGGGTATTCAATTGTTTAGTACAAAACCCAAACGGAAGGCCAAAGGTGTCTTCTGAGATGGCATATAGTTTTATCGTGGAATTGAAAGGCAGGAAGCCAAGGACATGAAAAAAAACAAAAGCCACCGAATGTTGGCAGAGATTGTGAAGAACATAAGCGGAAGTTTTAACAAAATAGTTTGGATCTGATTGGAATCATCTCTCCCCATTGGGTCACCGAAACAATGAGATGGGGCCCTCAAATGAAATTAATTTTATTAAGTTCTAATGAAATTAAAAGTCAGCTATCTTTTGCACTTCTGTACAGATGGAAGTAGGGACACGGTGGCTCAGGGGCTAGGACGTTGAGCTTGTTGATCGAAAGGTGGCAGTTCGGCGGTTCGAATCCCTAGTGCTGCCATGTAACGGGGTGAGCTCCCATTACTTGTCCCAGCTTTTGCCAACCTAGCAGTTTCGAAAGCACGTAAAAATGCAAGTAGAAAAAATAGGGACCACCTTTGGTGGGAAGTTAACAGCGTTCCGTGCACCTTTGGCGTTGAGTCATATGTGCGAGGGGAACCTTTACCTTTTTACAGATGGAAGGGAGAGAATCACCCCAATTCTCCATCAACTCAATGGGTGAATTGATTCAAATTTTGTCATCCTTCAAAGCAGTGGTGGGATCCCACCGGGTTAACAACCGGTTCGGTGATCATGTGTTTTGCGTGCTGTGTGCGCATGCACAATTTTGTCAAAACTAAACTTCCGTGTTACTTCTGAGGACTAACACAGCTGGGGCATGGCAATCTGCTCTGCCGCGCAAATCAACTGAGAGGATAAAGGTAAGTAAAGCATGCAGGGGCGGGCAGGCGGGCTCACCTGATCCTCAGAGCTACTGAACCTGGTACTCCCGAATCTGTCCAAACCGGCTGAATCCCACCCCTGCTTCAAAGCATCACTTTGAAGCCCCTATGATTTCTAACATTCTGCACTGAAAGATAATATAACATAATAACAGAATTGGAAGGGACCTTGGAGGTCTTCTAGTCCAACCCCCTGCCCAGGCAGGAAATTCTACATCAGTTTCAGACAAATGGCTATCCAACATTTTCTTAAAAACTTCCAGTGTTGGAGCATTCACAACTTCTGCAGGCAAGTTGTTCCACTTATTGATTGTTCTAACTGTCAGGAAATTTCTCCTTAGTTCTAAGTTGCTTGTCTCCTTGATTAGTTTCCACCCATTGCTTCTTCTTCTACCCTCAGGTGCTTTGGAGAATAGTTTGACTCCCTCTTCTTTGTGGCAGCCCCTGAGATATTGGAACACTGCTATCATGTCTCCCCTAGTCCTTCTTTTTATTAAACTAGACATACCCAGTTCCTGCAACCGTTCTTCATATGTTTTAGCCTCCAGTCCCCTAGATAGGTGGTTGCTGTTTTCTTCTACTTTGCTTGCTTTTTTATTCACTCATGCAAAATGATCTTTTCAGCTTCCATTTATAAAGGACAGTTTCATGTAGCTCTTCCCTGATGCAGGACAGCATTGACTCTGCACCAAGCACCATATCTTTTCAGGTCTCTGCACTTAACAGACCCTGGTATCCCAACAAAAGTGGCATTGCTTTCTTGGAGGTCTAAACACTTGTAGAGACAAGGGTTGTGATGGAGAGGAAGGTTAAGCAGATAATGGAGAGCATGCTGTGTGCGGTATTCAGGCACAGTGAAAAAGCTTTGACCTTATGTTGAGCTCTTTGCATTTTTTAAAAACATGTTTCCCCTTCTCCTATTATGAACCTTAAAACCTTTAAATCAAATCATCTGTATGACAGCAAAACAGACTTTTCAGGATGTAAGAAGTGCACTTTTGCCTCTTTAAAAGGCTTACCATAATAACCAGGGAGGCGAGATTCATTTTGAACAGCATTTCATTTGCTACAGACCGAAATTTCAGTTTACATCTCTAGACAGATAGACAGAAGCTCTTTTTGCAAGTTACTACTGAGTGAGCAGTGAGCACACCACTATGGCTCCTGTTGTTGACTCCTGAAGGTGGGAACCAGGAATAAATTGAGGATTTCATTTCTGCTGTCCTCTCTGAGAAAATACTTATGGGTTATCAGCCCTAGATGACACAGTGAGGGACAAGGGTATTTTTTAAAACCACTGATATTCCCAGCATAGATATTACTTAATAAAGACAATAGGAGGGAATGTTTTTCCTGAATGAGGATTAATTTTTAAGGATCAGCATAGCTGATCCTGTACAATTGGATTGTCCCTATACAAATTAGACTCAGGGTCTGTTCTTATTGATTTATTCACTCTATTATTATTATTGTTTTTGTTGTTGTTGTTGTTGTTGTTGTTATTACATGAAACTCAATCAACTGAACATTTAAAAATGTATCACAATTATCATTGACTGGTGCTGATGGTTGATACGGGTTGCTGCCAGCATCCTACGTATCAACCAAGTATCTTCTTAAAATGTACAATATTCTGAGTAGCACAGTTTTTTTGCAGTTCTGCTGGTGTTATTGAAGGAAACTGCAATTTATTGATACATTTTGTAAACATTTTGGACATGGTACCAAGTGCCCTGATGACAATGGGTATCACTGTTATATGTTTCATCCATAATCACACAGTTTCGATGGCCAGGTTGTGATATTTCATGATTTTTTCCAGTTCTTTTTTCCGACTCTGGCATCTCCTGGTACAGCGATATTAATAAATTGTGCGCTTTGGTTTTCAACAACTGTTGTTATTGTTGTTGTTGTTGTTGTTTTTACACTCAGGATTCTGCCAAAGACCAACCCCACTACACTTAAGAGAATGTATTTTAAACATGTAAAAGTTTGATTAATTACCTTTCTAATTAAAGTTTACTTTACTTTTTTACTTTACTTTATTGTAAAGTATTTCACTGCACCTCATACAATGAAATTAAATGCCATCTTCAGTGTACATTATACATAAAAATAAAACAACACACATTCTTCACATTCTATACAATTGAATTGAAAAACCCTGATACTGCATTAATATTGCACTATACCAGTGATGGGATTCAAATAATTTAACAACCGGTTCTCTGCCCTAATGATTTCTTTCAACAACTTAGTTTGCCAAACTGCTCAGAAAGTTAACAACCGGTTCTCCCGAAGTGATACGAACTGGCTGAATCCCATCACTGCACTATACAGTAGAATTCAATATAGTTACTGCTCTGGGATAGAAGCTGTTTTTCAGCCAATTTGTCCTTGTTTTTATTGACCTGTACCGTCTGCCAGATGGTAATAGTTTAAAAAAAAAACCATGCTCAGGATGAGATGGATCTTTAAGAATGTTTTGAACTTTCTTAAGGCAGCAGGAGCTATAAAGCTCTTCCAAAGAGGGGAGAGGGCAACCAGTGATACTCTGGGCAATGACGTTGACCCTCTGGAGTGCTGTCTTATCTGCCACAGTGCAATGGGCAAACCATAAACAGGTGCAATAAGTTAAAATACTCTCCATAGTGCAGCAGTAGAAGGACACCAGCAGTTTTTCATTCAGTTGTTGTTTCCTAAGAAGTCTCAGGTAGTATAATCTCTGCTGGGCCCTTTTGACCAGTGCTGCAATGTGAGTGCCCCAGGTCAGGTCCTCTTTTATGACAACACCCAGAAACTTAAAAATGGCCACTTGCTCCTCTCGATCTCCATTGATAACCAAGGGCTGATCTATTTCTTCTATTTTTTTTTTATTTTTATTTTTTTTACATTTATACCCCACCCTTCTCCGAAGACTCAGGGCGGCTTACAGTGTATAAGGCAATAGTCTCATTCTATTTGTATATTTTTACAAAGTCAACTTATTGCCCCCCCAACAATCTGGGTCCTCATTTTACCTACCTTATAAAGGATGGAAGGCTGAGTCAACCTTGGGCCGGGCTTGAACCTGCAGTAATTGCAGGCTTTGTGTTCTTAATAACAGGCCTTACCAGCCTGAGCTATCCGGCCCCTATTGTCCGCTATAAGCTCCTTATTGGTGTTAAGCACCAAATTATCATCTCCACACCACGAAAGCAACCGATCTATCTCATCTCAATCGGCAAACTCATCCCCCCTGGAGATGAGTCCCACCACCACTGTTGTATCATCTAACATCTACCTAACATCATCAAGGATTCTAGGCTTATAGGTTTCGAAGGTCATCTGCTGCATGACTCACCATTTAGGGATGTGAAGTGACAGTGGAGTGCTGCTCAGTTTCTGAAGGTTACTTTTGTCTACTGGGAAACATCGAAACATCTCAGGTACCACATCATACCAGACTGTTAGACTTGAAGGCCACAAGGTTAAGAGTCAGCATTTGCTGTTGCCTTAGAGTGAGTCAGATCACTGCATTTTCACAAGTGATGAGGGCTATTCTTAGTATCACTCTGAGCCCTGTTTGTCTTTCCTAAAATTGTGTTGACCTACCCGAAGAAAATAAACACTAGATGTGATTTCCCTCCCACCCCTGTACGTAGGCCTATCCACTGGCATAAATGAAACCAGCTGTGAGCTGCCAGACAATATGAGTGATCTTGTTGTTCAGATTTTAGGGTGGGGGTGAGGAAAGGAATCTGACGGATGAGATTTTTTGTTCGCTCGTGTAAAAGAGATCTCAAACTTCTTGGTTTAGCACCACCTTTCTTGGCAAAAGCAGCTTCATGTGATGAGCTCTGACCTAGGCTTCCTTAGAAAGTAAACAGCACAAACATAGTCCCGGCAAACCTCTTTAATTCAAACGGCTGTGAATTATTGTCATTCCCAGTCTGAAAGTCTTTTCAAACAGTCTATCAGGGGAGTGTTTATGAACACTCACCTTATCTCCCTTGGAATGCTACCAGAGAACTAATTGCCAAATGCAGGGCAAACATTGCCAAACATTTGGCAAGGCCAAACTTAGCACAGAGTCAAACAGAGATTTTCCAGAGGTTTTACCGACCAGATGAACTAACTGCTTCCTGCAAAAGCTCACATCCCGCATCACTTCTCTTTTATATCTTATGGAAGGGGGCAATCATCTCCAAGCCTTACTCCCAAGTCGGCCCTGTTTTCTTAATTGTTCTTGTCCTCTGGCAGCTCTGCGCATGCACATACTGGGAACAGAATGATGCTGTTCTTCTGCCTCGCTGATGTCAGACTCCTGAGACTCCAGAAGCAGCAAAGAACTACCAGATGGCCTTGTACCCCTCTCTGCCTCTGACTCAGAGCCCTCGTCTGAGCCTTCCCCAAACTCCAGGACTGGCCCATGTTCCTCCCCAAACTCCTCACTGTCTGAATCTGCTGCCAGCTCTGCTGGCTGCTGGCGGGCCACAACATGATGTCCCTGCATTTGTTTGGAAGAGATAACTCCAGCAGATGCCTGCTGGAGTTTACAAATGCCATGCAGACCCTTGGTGGTTATAATGATTCTCAAGCAGCACACAGTAAGGTTGATGTGAGCAGACAGCATTTACGCCCAGGTGTCATCACCGAGTGTACCTCTTGGCACCAAACACAACTCGACAGATCTTCTTGTTCAGTCGCCCCTTCCCTATGTGCTTTCTGCTTTTTTTTTTTTTTCTTCGACTGAAAAATTTTGAGAGACTATTGGCTTGAAACATACGGAACTCCAAAGGAGTCATTGCTCCCAATGAGATTTTCTGGTCCATATAATGCTCATTTGACCTCAGGCACACCCAACTGGGAATTTATTCACTTTCTGTCTTCATCATACCAATGATGAAATCCTACTATGTTGTTGCTTGGGGATATCACATGTTTTATAAGAGAGCTTAGAAAACAGAGTTTGGTGAGACTTATTATTGTTGTTGCTGTTAAAATTAAAAGTTGTGAAAAGGGAAGATACAGGTTTCTTTGGACACATTCTCATGAGACATAAAGACTTCTATTTTCATCAACATCAACATTATTATTATTTTTTTGGATATTGTTAGAGATCATATATTTTAGTCAATAGTTTTAATAGATTTATTCGCATTAGGTAAATAAACATAGGGATGTTCAGATGTTTCAATTTTTTTTAATACTATGGACATCTGTGATTATTGTTCATTTCTGTTTGGATCATTTGCATTATTTTTAAACAGTTTCTTATCACACACACATTAACTTTTTCAAAATAAAAAGGTGTTCCACTGTTTCAAAGTTTTGCTTTCTTATTTGATTTGCTACTTTAGTGTAAATTGCTTTGAGAATTGTGAAAATAAGACAGTAGCGAAAATAAGACAGATGCTAAGTTGATTTTAAATTTAATAACAGCGGCAAGACTACTGATAGGACAATACTGGAAGGAAAAAAAGTTACCTACAATAGAAGAATGGATATTGAAAGTTGCTAATTTGGCTGAATTGGCTAAAATCTCAGCCTTTTTGAAAGACACTACACAAGAAAAATATCTAACTGAATGGAAAAAATGGATTGAATATACGCAAAATAGATATCACTTTAAGAGATATAAGATTGCTTTTGAATGATTAGGATGTATTGATCTTTGATTTGTATGGGGGAAGTTAGGATTTGAGAAGAAGGGGAGGATTATAATTTGTGTTAGGGAAAATTTAGTGAATGATTGTTTTTTCTTTTGAACTATACCTTGTGTTTGTTCTGGGAAGTCGAGGTGAGGAGGGAGGAGGGTGATTTTGGAGGGGAGGGAGGGAGGGAGGGGGGGAAAGAGGGGTGAACATTTTTGTAAAAACTTTTTCAATAAAAAAGAAAATAAGACAGATGGTAGATAGATCAGTAGACATAGAGATATAGAGGTAGAGGTAGAGGTAGAGGTAGGGATAGGGATAGATAGATAGATAGATAGATAGATAGATAGATAGATAGATAGATAGATGATAGATAGATAGATAGATAGATATAGACAGACAAAGACAAACAGACAGACAGACAGACAGACAGATAGAGGTAGGTAGGTAGGTAGGTAGGTAGGTAGGTAGGTAGGTAGATGGAGGGATAACCACCCACACTTAAAATTCAAATTGATTAACAGGCACATTTTTTTAAACATTGTAGAATATAATAGGTCTTTATTCTGAACTGTGATTTTGGTCATATCATAGTCTTTGCTGTAATGGAAAATTCTTTGCCATGCCAGATGGAAAGAGAGTGCTATGTCATTTTTGTCATGGTTGAGATCTCAAGAGTTAATCAGTAATCCTACATTCATCATTCATGGCAATACTTTATTTTTCTGGTCTAGAATGAACTGGACTCAAATTTACAATTTGTCTGACCGCAAAGCAGATTAGTAGTGAAACAATCAACTGACCATTTGCCTCCAATTTTCACAATTATTGGCAAACCAATCAGTCTTTATTCTTCTCTCTCTCCATTTTTAATGAATTAAACTTTAGGTGCTAGTCCATTTCATCCAATTTGATATGTAGGGCTGTAAGCTTTTTATACACTGGAGATATATCTGTCAAAATAAGCAAAGGTTAATCTTGACCACAGGTGAAAAGAGGTGTCTAATTCTGATGGAGAAACCTCATCCATCAAAATAAGTTCTTCCCTTAAACCAGAAAGCTTCTTAGTACCCAATATTGCTTGTATTGCCACTGGAAGCCTATATATCAGAATTATCCACTTTCCATAGCAAAACTTGTAGCTCATCAGGATCCATTAAAATCACCTTCTGCTAGTAATTCCATGATAACTGCCTTTATTTCTATAAACTATGGCTAAGTTGAGATGGAATTTCAGCACTCTGGGATAAAATTTGCTGATTTCTATCTTTGTGACCTTTCTGAGCTAGGACGCTAATTGATTTCACCCATTCTGCTCATACACTGCCAAAGGAAGGCAGTATTTCTGAATTATTCTTCCCCATTCATTCAATACGATGGAAAAATGATTTTTTTCAAGGGGAAGAAAATATTGGAAAGTCGACAACATGTATAGGGCGCCCTGATTTCAATATTGCATCAGTGCCAATGATACCTAATATTTTAGATTAGATATTTAATAGATATTTAAGAGCCGCGGTGGTGCACTGGTTAGAAGGCAGTACTGCAGGATACTTCTGCTGACTGCAATTTGGCAGATCGATCCTCACAAGGCTAAAGGTTGACTCAGCCTTCCATCCTTTCAGGGTTGGTAAAACGAGGATCCAGATTGTTGGGGGCAATAGGATGACTGTAAACTGCTTAGAAAGGACTGTAAAAGCACTGTGAAACAGTATATAAATCTAAGTGCTATTGCTATTAATGCAAGTTTGATTCTGTTTGATGGGATTTCTCAATGGGCTGTTTAGGGCAAATTTAATCATGGGTGACTGCCTATCCTCTCAAACTCAGTTTGGGCATAGCACAGGCTTTAATATTTTGCTCTGATATTGATAGCCCTTTTCCTGTGCTGATTTTTTCTGATTATCTACAAGGCCATGAGTTGATATGAGGTTGTTAGGAATTTGGACCTGAAAGGGAATCATAGATTAGGCTGCATAAACAGAGGGATAGAATCAAGATCACATGAAGTGTTAATCCCACTTTATAATTCCTTGGTAAGGCCACAATTGGAATATTGCATTCAGTTTTGGTTGCCACAATGTAAAAAAATGTGGAGACTCTAGAAAGAGTGCAGAGAAGAGCAACAAAGATGATTAGAGGACTGGAAGCTAAAAGATATGAAGAAGGGTTGCAGGAACTGGGTATGTCTACTTTAATGAAAAGAAGGACTAGGGGAGACATGATAGCAGTGTTCCAATATTTCAGGGGCTGCCACAAAGAAGAGGGAGTCAAACTGTTCTCCAAGGCAGGTAGGAGAGGGTAGGACAAGAAGCAATGGGTGGAAATTAATCAAGGAGAGAAGCAACTTAGAACTAAGGAGAAATTTCCTGACAGTTAGAACAATTAATCACTGGAACAACTTGCCTCCAGAAGTTGTGAATGCTCCAACACTGGAAGTTTTTAAGAAGATGTTGGATAACCATTTGTCTGAAGTGGTGTAAGGTTTTCTGCCTGGGCAAGGGGTTGGACTAGAAGACCTCCAAGGTCCCTTCCAACTCTGTAATCCTATTTTTATAGATAGTTCTTGCAGTTATTTTTTGCAGCCCTTCATCAAGTCTTCTACTTTGTTGACCTAATTTTAGATATTCTAGAATGTCACATTCTATGACATACTTTGTATACTCTAGATAAGACATTATCTAGAGACAAAGTTGTATACTAAGTTAGTATAGGTTAATATATGTATCCTTCTATTATGTTTCAAAAATAGTTGCTTGTTTTTCCCTCCTTTTGTTCTTTGTAAATCAAAACAAATAAAGTAGGTTAGAACTAAACTGAAAAATCACAGATTTAGAAGGAACCCGATAATGCAGTGGAGAGGAATCAATCAAAGAAAAGTGAAATGGGTCATATTTTATCATTTTTTTGTTTGCAAAATGAAATGTGTTTCTTCATTTAGCTTGCCACAGGAGACTTCATTAAGAGTTTCTTTTCCCATCCTTTGTGTCTTAAAATAGACTTTTTCAGGAAATACAGGTAAATCAAATTATTCTAGTGTGCTGAGAATATTATTTCCTGGTTCTGAAGAAAATCATTATGATAGAGTGGGACATAACAAAGTCAATGCTAAATTTCAGGACCTACAAATAAAGCTCAGTAGTTTCAAATAACATGGATTTAGGCAGTGATGGGATTCAATTTTTTCTACTACTGGTTCTGTGGGCGTGGCTTGGTGGGTGTGGCCGGGGGTGTGACAGGCAGCACTCGGCTCCTGCACCCCCCTGGGAGCAAAAACAGGCCACGGTGGGAGACGTGTCACCCTTTCATGCCCTATTTTGGGCCTAGGAGGCCTCCCTGAAGCCTCTTGGAAGTGAAAACAGGCCACAGGAGGGCAGCATCCATATCCCCGCATCATTTTGGGCCTAGGAGGCCTCCCTGTATTTACCTGGGAGCCAAAATGCGGTGCATGGGGAGTCCTAGAAGGAGCTGGGTAGGAAGGGGCAGGGCCAGCCAGCAATTTAACTATCTGTTCACCTGAACCACCCCAAACCAGCTGAATCCCACCACTAGATTTAAATCTTTTCAGTGGTGGAATTCAGCCACTTCGCACCACTTCGGGAGAACCGGTTGTTAACTTAATGAGCAGTTTGGCTGGCAAACTGGTCTTTGGAAGAAATCATTAGGGCAGAGAACTGGTTGTTAAATTACTTGAATCCCACCACTGGGTCTTTTCCTATGTCACAGGCTACTCAACACTTGCGGTCTGTTAAGCTAACGAAACCACAATATGAATCCTGGCAAGGTGATCTTAGTTGCTTGGCTGATATATATATATATATATATATATATATATATATATATATATATATATATATATATATATATATATATATATATATATATATATATATATATATATATATCCCTAATTAAAAGCTAGATGTGGATTTTAATAGAAAATAATATGCCAAATATATGCCAAATACCACTCTCTCATCACAAAATTTCAAGAACGGTAAAGCCTACAAACTTGAAATTTGCCACATATGTTCCTCTTGGCTTCTAGGTGCTCGCTAAGAAAGGATTTTTCAAAATGACCATCAGATCATTAGTATTTCATATACAGTATTATGATTACATGCTCTGATGCTAAGGAGTTAGACCTTCTATTCCCCCTCCCCATCTGAAAGAACTCTGTCCCAACTGCCAGTTGCCTTATATTAACATGCTCTGATGCTATCCCTTTGCTAAACCACGAATGGGTGTGGCCAGCACGTGACTTATCCGGCCTGCGGGCTGGGACATTCTACTCCCCCTTCCCTGCTGTTCCAACTGCCAGTTGCCTTATATTAACACGTTCTGATGTTACGGAGTTGCACATTCTACATTACGTTTCAGACTTTAAGTGCCAATTAATCATGCATGATCATATAGTTTCATAGCAAAGCACAGATGTCCAGCTAGTATTCTATAAAGAAAAGTTTTCAAAAAAAAAAAATTCTTAACCCAATTATGACCTGCATTATAGCAAAAAAGGAATATGGAAATATTAAGAATGTTAATATTAATATTATTAAAAATTAATAAATAAATTAAAATTATACAAACCAAAATAAACAAACCAAAACTCAAAGGGTAGACTTCAGTTTGCTCCATTTCTATGTTTCTAAGGCTGTTAACATCAGCCTCACAATCTGTTAATAAAGCTTGAAGTAGGCTAAATTGTTATCTTCTTGTTAGAAACTAGTATACATGAACAAGAAAAGACTGAAATAAGGAGATCATATTTTATTAACCAATTATTCTCTTAGAGCAGTGGTAGTCAACCTGGTCCCTACCGCCCACTAGTGGGCATTCCAGCTTTCATGGTGGGTTCATAGGGGTTTTGTCCAATACTGAAACACTTTCCTTTTTTTAAAATTTAATTGACTTTTTAAAAAAAATTCATAGCATTATTTAAAAACATTTTCATTAGGTTTTCATAAAATTCCCCGTGACAATTTAAATTTCTGAAAATATACCATTTGTACCTCCTGCGCATAAGTTTAGTTCACGTTACATAAGTGAAACTAAATGGCGCTATAGTATGACCGCAAACAAAAGAGCCTTGCCCCGAAAATAGCTCACCCATCTCCCCCCACACCACCTAGCTGTAACAGAAAAGCAGAGCTGGTAGCCAGCGCCCCCCCAAACCCAATCCACGATGCGCGAGAAGCATGCGCAGACGACGATACACGGCGCATTACTGTGGAACCAGTGGGCGGTTAGAAAATTTTACTACTAACAGAGATACAAAAGTGGGCGGTAGGTATAAAAAGGTTGACTACCCCTGTCTTAGAGTATAAAGATAAAAGTAAAGATTTCCCCTGTCAGGTTGTGGCTGACTCGAGGGATAGGTGCTCATCTCTATTTCTTAGCTGAAGGAGCCAGCGTTGTCCAAAGACACTTTGGTGGTTATGTGGCCAGTATGATTATATGCTGAAGCACACTGAATGCTGTTACATTCCCACCAAAGTGGTACCTGTTTATCTACATGCCTTTGAACCGGTAGGTGGATAGGAGCTGGGGCAAGTAAAGGGAGCTCACCCCATTGTGAGGTGCTTGAGTCTCAAACCTGGGTGGTCAGCTTTCCAGCTGACAAGCTTAGCATCTTTAACTGGTAATCCATCACAGCCCTGACTTTACACACACACACACACACACACACACTCTGTAATTATCATCTCCAAAAGAACTTGGATTCCTTCTTGCTCTCACAAATAAAGGCAAATATATGTGTCCCAGGATAATGTAGCAAGATCCAATCTGGGTCAGTCACCGAGGCCAGAGGTTTCATCTTCCGAGCTTTCAGACTTGTGCAGGAGCCCATCCTCAGGGAATTTCTCTCAACTGGAATATGTTCTTTAGGCTATTCTCTGTGTCATATTTATGTGGTGCCTTCTTATTGGTTAATTTGTGTGTTGATGGCCAACAATTGGCTGTTGTTTCCTTGTGCTGCCAAGTCCTCAGGTCCTAAGCTAGTGATAAATCAGCACTCCTGTTAACTGATAAGGGGCATGTTTCCCAGGCTGCAGTATGTATGTATGTATGTATGTATGTATGTATGTATGTATGTATGTGTTTGTTTGTTTATTTATTTATTTATTTATTTATTTATTTTATTTGTCAAGCATATATAAAATAACAGATAAAAGTATAAACATGATTATGAATATGTGAAATGGATACGAATAAAAAGGGATATTAGGACAGGGATGGTAGGCACGTTGGTGCGCTTATACCTGTCCCTTACAGACCTCTTAGGAATGGGGTGAGGTCAACAGTAGACAGTCTAAGATTAAAGTTTTGGGGGTTTGGGGAAGAAACCACAGAGTCAGGTAGTGCATTCCAGGCATTGACCACTCTTTTGCTGAAGTCATATTTTCTGCAATCGAGATTGGAGCGGTTTACCTTAAGTTTGTATCTATTGTGTGCTTGTGTATTGTGGTTGAAGCTGAAGTAGTCATTGACAAGTAGGACATTTTGGTAGATAATTTTATGTACTACGCTTAGGTCAGATTGAAGGTGGCATACTTCTAAGTTGTCTAAGCCCAAATTTTCAAGTCTGGTGGCATAAGGTGTTCTATTGAGAGCAGGGGAGTGGAGGACTCTTCTCGTGAAATATCTCTGGACTCACTCAATTGTATTAATGTCCAATATGCAGTGTGGGTTCCAGACAGATGAGCTGTGTTCGAGAATTGGTCTAGCAAATGTTTTGTATGCTTTAGTTAGTAGTACAATATTACCAGAGAAGAAGCTACGTAAGATTAGGTCAACAACTCTTAATGCCTTTTTGGCAATGTTGTTACAGTGGGCTCTGGCTTTATCTATCTCTGGTTATCTTTTTACCTGCCCAGGCAACAAACTTAGTAGTAGCAAAATTGAATGCATGTCATTGTTCATTGCAATATGAGGCTACCAATGAGTTCAGGTCTCCTCCTCTGACCATTTGCTTGTGATTTTGCAGTTTGGTGAATGAACAATTCTTGTTCCATGTGTTTCAAGAACATTTTCAACTCTGGAATGATAATGAATGATGGAAAGGCACAGATTCAGGGTTTTTATTTACAACAGAAGGGTAGAAGTGGACTGCCTTGGAACAAGTGAACCTGCACCTTAATATGACAAGTAACAGTAGACAGGTAGTAAATTTGATCTGTCAGTAATCATAAGCAGAGAAACCTCAAAATCTTAGATTTCATGTGACAAGTGAAGACCAACGTAACAAAATCACAAGAGACAAGCAGACATCAGTGCCATCAACATCATAGATTCACAGAGGACTCTGAAGCAATATTTGTCTTTCTCATCTTCAACTTACTTGTACACACATTTTGCATTTATAAAATATTTCCAGACACTTTTGATGAAGGAAATGGAAATGAAAGCCTGCATTTTCAAAGAAAGATCGGAAAGACAAGGATGATTAAATTTCTTAAAATCCAACTAAAATAATAGAGCTTTGGTAAATTCAGTTGGCCTAACGTTTTCACTTTTTTCCAGGTTTTTTTCATTCATTTTTATACCATAATCAACAAAACCACTTCTGTTTGTTTATAAATTATTTAAATTACAAAGTATAGAATCTTCTCTCTGAGATTAGAGCTCCTTAATCCATTTTTAGAAGAGAACTCATATTTTCATCTCCCGTTCAATCTTTCAATTTAGAATAGTGATAAATTCAGCTGCTGTTTTAAATGGGATTAATCTGCTTTCTGCTTTTTTTTGCTTTAGGAATGGGAAAATGGGATGCAAGCTTAATGAACAAATAAACTTCTTTACAGAACAAAGCAATAGGCCAGCTGATGAAGGTAGCATTAAGCAGATTAATTAGGAATCTTCTAGTTCATCTCTTAGTTTCTTCTCAGTCGCTTAACCACATCACTTCCCCTGAGTTTTGAATGAGAAAGTGACAGCTGATATCTGGAAACAAGTGACTTGATAATATAGCCAGAAAAACCAACTGTACAGATTAGGTGCAACTTGGCTTAATGCCAGTAACTGTGACCGGGATCTTGGATTCTTAGTGGACAATCACTTAAATATGAGCCAACAGTGTGTGGCAGCAGCCAAAAAAGTCAATGCAATCCTAAACTACATTCATAGAGGGATAGAATCAAAATCATGTGAAGTTCTAATACCGCTTTACAAAGCCTTAGTAAAATCACATTCGGATTTTGAACTGCATCCAGTTCTAGTCACCACAATATAAAAAAGATGTTGAGATTCTGGAAAGAGTGCTGTTGTGGCTCCAGCCCACCCACCCCGGGCCTGGCCCCCTGCCAGAGAGTGACTCAGAGAGTGAGGGGGAAGGGCCGTCAGGGCTTTCTTCTGCAGGGCTGGCTTCCCTGGCTCAGCTCCAGGAGCCAGAAGCAGGCCAGGTGGAAGAGGTTACGAGGCCTCTGTCCCCTGACTCTTTCCCCCCCAGGCCACACCTCCAGAACCAGCTGATGGTAATCAGGTCTGGCTGGACCCTAGGTTTCGTAGGCAGGAGAGGCGGGAACAACAGAAACAGGGGTGGGGCAGGCCTAGGAAGTGCTGAGTCACGGAGCCACACCCCACAGGGTATAAAAGCAGGAGGGGCTGCTATACTGCTTCGTGACGAACAAATCAAATTGCCTAGAGAAAACTTGAGCTGAAGTGCTGTTTATTCCTGACTTTCTGGTTGACACGTCGGCATCAAGAAAGATAACGGAAAAACCTTGGCAGATG
Source organism: Ahaetulla prasina (assembly GCF_028640845.1). Taxonomy (NCBI): domain Eukaryota; kingdom Metazoa; phylum Chordata; class Lepidosauria; order Squamata; family Colubridae; genus Ahaetulla; species Ahaetulla prasina. The sequence goes on from NC_080543.1 coordinate 128,152,662, forward strand.
CTTGCTGGGTTTCTGCCACAGCTGATAGCTGCCGTGGACTCAATTGCTGGCTAATTGAGTCATTTCTCGTGCCTCCCGGACTGAGGTGGGGGGACAGAATAAGTGCAGAGAAGAGAAACAAGGATGATTAGGAGGCTGAAGGCTTAAACTTAGGAAGAACAGTTATAGGAATTTGGTATGTTTAGTGTAATGAAAAGAAGGTCTAGGTGAAACATGATAGCAGTGTTCCAATATCTGAAGGACTCCTACAAAGATGAAGATGTCAGACTATTTTCCAAAACACCAAAAAGGATGACAAGAAACAACGGATCAAAACCGACCAAGGAGAGAAGCAACCTAGAATTAAGGAGAAATGTCCAAATAGTGAAAGCAATCAACCAATGAAACAGTTTGCCTTCAGAAGTTGTGGGTGCTCCATCACTGGAGGTTTTTAAGAAGAGATTGGACTCAAGCAGGGGGGATGGACTAGAAGACCACCAAGGTCCCTTCCAACTCTATTGTTCTATGTTCTATATCTTAACATCTTGTTTTCTCTGTAACTAGAGCACGTGGAGCAAAAAGGAGAAGAGAAGAATGGAACAAGATGGATTGAATCTATTCCTAACTGTTAAAATAAGCCTTTTTTCTATTTTTTTTAAAAAAATAGATATAATCCAAATTACGATGATGAAATGCAGCATTTTAGAACATTCTTCATAGTCCCTGATATTGTCTCTGTTGCATAAACAATATGCAATAACCATAATTTATGCACAATTACTTATTTTCTACATTTCTTCTCTGATACTTTTCTGTCTTTTAAAGAAAGCATTATTTTATTTATTTATTTATTTATTTGTTTATTTATTTGATTTTTATACCGCCCTTCTCCCGAAGGACTCAGGGCGGTGTACAGGCAACAATAAAATACAAACACCACAGTATACAATTTAAAATGCAAGTTAAAAAACTTATTATAATTAGCCTAGAACTTTAAAATTTATAAAACCAAACCCCATTTAAAATTAGTAGAAAATTTAAAATCGATAAAATTTATGTAATTTAAAATTTAAAATTTACAATTTAAAATTTAAGCCAGCCCTGCGCGAATAAAAAGGTAAGTCTTCAGTTCGCGGCGGAAAGTCCGAAGGTCAGGTATTTGACGTAAGCCTGGGGGAAGCTCGTTCCAAAGTGTGGGAGCCCCCACAGAGAAGGACCTTCCCCTGGGGGCCGCCAGCCGACATTGCTTGGCGGACGGCACCCTGAGAAGTCCCTCTCTGTGAGAGCGTACGGGTCGGTGGGAGGCATGTGGTAACAGCAGGCGGTCCCGTAAGTACCCAGGCCCTAAGCCATGGAGCGCTTTAAAGGTCGTAACCAACACCTTAAAGTGCACTCGAAAGGCCACAGGTAGCCAGTGCAGTCTGCGCAGGAGCGGTGTTACATGGGAGCTACGCGAAGCTCCCTCTATCACCCGCGCAGCTGCATTCTGGACTAACTGAAGCCTCCGAGTGCACTTCAAGGGGAGCCCCATGTAGAGAGCATTACAATAATCCAAGCGAGAGGTAACGAGCGCGTGAGTGACTGTGCACAAGGCATCCCGATCAAGGAAGGGGCGCAACTGCCGAACCAGGCGGACCTGGTGGAAGGCCCTCCTGGAGACGGCCGTCAAATGATCTTCAAACGACAGCCGGTCATCCAGGAGGACACCTAAGTTGCGCACCCTATCCTTTGGGGCCAATAACTCGCCTCCAACAGTCAACCGCGGCTGCAGTTGACTGAATCGGGATGCCGGCATCCACAGCCACTCCATCTTGGAGGGATTAAGCTTGAGCCTGTTTCTCCCCATCCAGACCCGTACGGCTTCCAAACACCGGGACAGCACTTCAACAACTTCATTGGGGTGGCCCGGGGTGGAAAAGTACAGCTGGGTGTCATCAGCGTACTGTTGGTATCTCACCCCGAAGCCACTGATGATCTCACCCAACGGCTTCATATAGATGTTGAACAGCAGGGGCGAGAGAATCGACCCCTGCGGGACCCCACAAGTGAGGCACCTTGCGGCCGACCTCTGCCCCCCTGTCAACACCGTCTGCGACCGGTTGGAGAGATAGGAGGAGAACCACCGATACACGGTGCCTCCCACTCCCAATCCCCCCAACCGGCGCAGCAAGATACCATGGTTGATGGTATCAAAAGCCGCTGAGAGATCTAATAGGATCAGGGCAGAGGAGTACCCCCTGTCCCTGGCCCGCCAGAGATCATCCACCAATGCGACCAAAGCTGTCTCCGTGCTGTATCCGGGTCAAAAGCCGGACTGGAACGGGTCTAGATAGACGGCTTCATCCAGGTATTGGGGTAGCTGTCACGCCACAGCACTCTCTACAACCTTCGCAACAAAGCGAAGGTTGGAGACTGGATGATAGTTACTCAAAATAGCTGGGTCCAGGGAGGGCTTCTTGAGGAGGGGTCTCACCACCGCCTCTTTCAAGGCGGCAGGGAAAACCCCTTCCAACAAAGAAGCGTTGATAATCCTCTGGAGCCAGCCTCGTGTCACCTCCTGAGTGGCCAGTACCAGCCAGGGATTCACAGCCGGCAATCTGAGGAACAGTGGCCTCCCTCGGCTCTAGATCTTCCTTAATGACAACCGCCATCCCCCCACCCCTACCTTGGACCCTCGGCTGATGAAATGCTCGGAAACCTGGAGGGCAAAGCTCAACAAGGGGAACCCCCCCCTCTGGGCCCAACCAGGTCTCCGTAATGCCCATAAGGTCCGTGGACTCCCCCTGAATAAGATCGCAGATCAGGGGAGCTTTATTAGCCATGGACCGGGCATTACATAACATCAACCAAAGATCCAAGCTCTGAGGATCATGGCCGCCTGAGGAACGGGTAGGAACTGAGGGGCCGGAGCACGTGATCGCCTTCAGACATCGAACACGTGCTCCCAACTCTCAATACGGCCCCCCCCTCCGCCATATCTGCCTCTCCCACAGATGGAACCACACTTATCGTCAGGAACTTCACCCTCCCCCGAAACCTTCGGACCTATTAAAACCCCGCCGCAAACACGCGCAGTGACTGGCCCGTCCCTCAGCGGGCTACCCCCAGCACCCGCCCTTACCCTCCCCCCCCTTAAAAATTCCCTATCTAAAAATCCCCACAAGTTCTTTCTACGCGCATGCCACCTCTGTGGATCCCAAGACCCATCATTGAGGCCGGCCCTCGGTAACGTAGAGGGCCATTCCTGCGAGGCGGGGGCACCTCACAGGCGCAAGAGTTCAATTGAGGAATATCGCATAATAAAATCGGCGAAAAAACTAGCTCCATCTCGAAATTGGCTAAGATGATAATATAAAATTAGTCCTCAGTTAAGGACGGATGTATAATAATCCGGTCAATGGACAGTCATGATGAATCTCCTGGTCAATATCCAGGACCCAGATCTTAGTTTGGTCCAATAAATATAAGTTCTTAAATCCAGGATAGATAGTCCAAAGCCAAGTCCTAAACATGAGGAAAAAAAGGGTGGGGTTGGTGTTTCGTGTCCACTCTCGATGAAATTTGCTGATCCCGGACAAGTCTCCTCTCAGTTCAGTTCCTGATGACCCATAAAGACATGGTATATGGCCATAAGGATCGCAAAAAGGCCAGAAAACTGTCGATGATATCACAGTATCAGGGGAAAGAACAGGCCAGGAAACAGGCCAAGGTACCTCCATTGTCTCACTCTCTGCCGGCCTCAGGCAATCCTCCAATAACCGGCTCCAGATCCGTCCAGTCCATGCCCACCAGGGGTTAATCCATCTCCACCACCAACACCCCTGGGATGTCCAGGTCCGGCTCGCTCCAGAGACCAGGTCTCTCCAAGTCTCTCCAAAATCCCTCCAAGAGGCCTCACAAAAAGGCAAGGCCTCCCCCGAGGGGCCGAAGGACGGGAGGAAACAAGGACGCCCAGATGAAAATAGAGGCCGCAACAGGCCATAGCAGGCCGCAAAAAGGCCACCAGGATGAACAAAGGCCGCAGAGAAATGAGTCAATAAAGCCTTCATGGCCAAAACCACATAGTGGAAACGACAGCAGCGAAGATGGAAAAAAGGCAGAAGCTATCCAAACGCCAAAAGAAAAACCGCTGCTGTTCCAATTCGCCACTTCCCCTCCGCTGCAGTTTGCATTCACAGCCGAGGGAAAGGGCCCAACATCCCCGACCAAGGTAGAAAACAGGCCGGCTCACCACCCTCCCGGCGCCACAAACATGGCTGCCGCCATCCGCCGCTCACCTTCCCGGGTCTGTTCCTGGCAGCCGTGGGGCTTAAGAGGTCCGAAAACCTCTCTCATGGCTGCCTGAAACTTCAGATCTTCTCATCGGGGGATGAGCAGTTAAGCAGGCGGCCAGGAGCGCTGCCATCCTGTCGGAGCTAAGAAAACCGCCGACGCTGATCCTCAGGGCGCCGCCATCTTGCGCATGCGCAGAACGAACTTCTTGCTTTCTTGTACCGATCAGCTCGCGAAATATATTTCTCTGGTTATAAACTCATGAAATTATTACTGAGAAAGCTTTCCAGGGAAATCTCAAAAGTTTTCAACGCAGTTCTACTTTGATTATAATATGACCAATTAGATTTCAGTCTGGGAAATAAGAGGCATGGTTGTCTAGAGGTGAAGATGCTCATCTCCCAGTCGAGTTCAATTCTAGGCAACGGCAGATATTTCTCTATCAGGGCGGAAAGAGAAAATATATGTTGCAAACTCTGCATAGGGATCAGGAAGGGCATCCAGCCAGTCAATGCTTAGCTTCGTTCAGAAAGCCTGACTCCACCCAGAATAAAAGAATTAAAGGGTCATAAAAATAAAATCAGTCTGGGAAATGATTTGGGATTCTTCTTGACATACATTTACCTGAACAAGCTGAGTTGATTTCTCTAAATGCCACCTAAGATTCTCTCAGTTCTAATATGTCCATTTGAGCCAGTCAGGATCGAATCCCTGGCGATGAGCAGAGTTAGCCTGCAATACTGGATTCCAACCACTGTCCCACCATGGCTCTTATACCCATGTATGTGACATTATACCTAAACTCATGTGTATCCAAGTTCAACCAGGTCTGAGATTCTTGTTGCTGGCAATCCTTATGATTTATATTGATATATTGACCATCAATTGTGTTGTAAATGTTGTACCTGGATGAACATATCTTTTCTTTTATGTACACTGAGAGCATATGCACCAAGACAAATTCCTTGTGTCTCCAATCACACTTGGCCAATAAAAAATTCTATTCTATTCTATTCTATTCTATTCTATTCTATTCTATTCTATTCTATTCTATTCCTTCTCCTTCTCCTTCTCCTTCTCCTTCTCCTTCTCCTTCTCCTTCCTTCCTTCCTTCCTTCCTTCCTTCCTTCCTTTCTTTTTTTTATGTACACTGAGAGCATATGCACCAAGACAAATTCCTTGTGTGCCCAATCACACTTGGCCAATAAAAATTCTATTCTATTCTATTCTATTCTATTCTATTCTATTCTATTCTATTCTATTCTATTCTATTCTATTCTATTCTATTCTATTCTATTCTATTTTTAATTAAATTGAAATTCTAGCTCGGAGTTTTCTTTGTTTTAGTTCAAATCCATTCTAAATCCCCAATATGGAATTATGTGGGCTGTACAAGTAACATCACGTGTCTGCTCTGTCTAGAGAATAAAGCTGGAACAGAAAATATAAAGGACAGAAAATCAGATTATTGGCAAACCTCAATCTAACCTAGTATGGATTGAGATTATTGTCTATATCCATCTATCCACCCCTCCATCCATCCATCCATCCATCCATCCATCCATCCATCCATCCATCCATCTTGTCCTGCACCATTTAGGGAACCCATAAATTAAGACATAGAGGCATTAATCAAGGAATGATAGTTGTCTGTAGAACTGTGAAAATTGATTGACTGTTTTTTCCCCCCTCACGCAGGCGTAGGCCTTAAAAATTTGCTTCCAGTTCCTGACCGTGCAACATGAAAATCAGTTTAGGGAATGTCTGCTTTTTTAAAATATTAACATTGCATGGTATTAGACTTTAGAAGAGAGAGAATAAAACATAAATAGATAAAGAAATAAATGTATAGATTTGTATTTATTTTAGATCTATCTGTGAAGTATAACATAACATGAAATAAATAACAGCTTTTTAGCCAGATGTTTCCTGGTGATGCAAATATGCATCTTGAAAATTTAGGTTTTAAGAAGATTGTTTTTCATTTCCTGAGATCTGGTCACTAGCCAATAATGTTAGAGGATTTTTATTTATATTTGTTTGATATCTATTAATCAAACACCTGCAATATCTAGACGAGAATGACCTTGCTGCCCATGGATTTCTGCAAAAAAAGTTAATTCTTTTAAACTGTGCGTTCCACAGCAGAATGGAATCCAGGAAAAAAAAATAGAAGTCAGCTTCCCTAAGAGCCACGGTGTTAAACGTGCTAATGGGAAACATTAAAATAGAAATATATGTTAGTGGAAGAACTTGTACTTGTTGGAATCACAAAACTGAAAAAAAAAACCACCAAGAGTAAACACATAGAGTAGTCTGCATAAGTTGCCATGTTTGCCTCTTTGCACCTTGCTATTTGCTTTTTTGTGACCTTGTATAAATTTCTTTGTCAGTTGGGTTTTGCATGATTGAAATATTGGCCTGTAAGATGAAGGACACAGGATAGGGTTGTAGCGCAAAGGCAGGGATCCCAAGCCTGTTAGTGTCTTGAAGATTGATGGCATAATTATACGGGAGCTGTTTCTTTATGCCCTCTCTTTGCTCTTAGAAGTGTTCACACCCTTTCAAACAGATTCTCCTTAGATCCCCATCTCTGTTCATAATGGCTTGCTTCTTGCTGTGGCAATGGGGTAGCATTGTGCGGGTTTGCAACCCTTGCTTTTCCTTTCAAGGGCAGAGGGACAGCAAGAGTCAAATGTTGCAGCCACTTTAAGAGGGGATAGATGGGGAACTCATCAAATTTGCAGATGATACCAAGCTGGCAGGAATAGTCAACACTCCAGAAGATAGGCTCAAGTTACAGAAAGATCTTGACAGAATTGAACATTGGGCGCTATCTAACAAAATGAAATTCAGCAGTGAAAAAAGTAAGGTTCTACATTTAGGCCAAAAAAACAAAATGCACAGGTACTGTGTATGTGGTACCTTGTTCAACAGTAGTAACTGTGAGAGGGATCTTGGAGTCCTAGTGGACAACCATTTAGATATGAGCCAGCAGTGTGCAGCAGCTGCCAAAAAAGCCAACACAGTTCTGGGCTGCATAAACAGAGGGATAGAATCAAGATCACATGAAGTGTTAATACCACTTTATAATGCCTTGGTAAGGCCACACTTGGAATACTGCATTCAGTTTTGGTCACCACGATGTAAAAAAGATGTTGAGACTCTAGAAAGAGTGCAGAGAAGAGCAACAAAAATGATTAGGAGACTGGAGGCTAAAACATATGAAGAACGGTGCAGGAACTCGGTATGCCTAGTTTAATGAAAAGAAGGACTAAGGGAGACATGATAGCAGTGTTTGAATATCTCAGGGGTTGCCACAAAGAAGAGGGAGTCAGGCTGTTCTCCAAAGCACCTGAGGGTAGAACAAGTAGCAATGGGTGGAAACTAATCAAGGAGAGAAGCAATTTAGAACTAAGGAGAAATTTCCTGACAGAACAATCAGTAAGTGGAACAACTTGCCTGCAGAAGTTGTGAATGCTCCAACACTGGAAATTTTTAAGAAAATGTTGGATAACCATTTGTCTGAAATGGTGTAGGGTTTCCTGCCTGGGCAGGGGGTTGGACTAGAAGACCTCCAAGGTCCCTTCCAACTCTGTTATTATTATTATTATCTGACAAAGGATTTGTGTTAAAAAATATTATGGGAGGGTGATATTGCTTGACTAGCGACTAGAGCTCTCAGAAGTATCCATAATCCTTATCCAAGTATCCTTGGATAATCCAAAACTAGACCAGATTAACAGATATTAACAGAGTTGGAAAGGACTTTGTAAGTCACCTAGTCCAACCCCCCACCCAAGCAGGAGACCCTACACCATTTCTGACAGATGGCAGTCCAGTCTCTTCTTGAAAGCTTCTAGTGAGGAAGCTCCTACAACTTCTGAAGGAAACTTCAGAAGTTGACCATTGGTTGACCATTTTGATAATTATCCAGTTTGAAAAGAAAACTAAACAATATATCTCAGAGGGTGGGTAGTATGTAGTATTGCAGGCTAACCCTGCCAACAAGCCATCAGTTCGATACTGACCAGCTCAAGGTTGACCCAGTCTTCCATCCTTCCAAGTTAGTTTGGTCAAATGAGAACCCAGATTGTTGGGGCCAATATACTGACTAGGTAAACCGCTTAGAGACTGCACTATGAAGCTGTAGATAAGTCTAAGTGCTATTGCTATGGATATAAGGGAAATTATGAAAAATGTATTGGCTTTCAATAGCTGAAGCAAATCTGACTTGATGTGTTCAATGAATGGGAATGGGATACAGCCAAGCAGAATAGTTCATCTGAAGAAAAACCTGTCAGTGATTATTCAGATCTCCATCGCACAAAGCATTTTAAGTCCCCCATCATGAAATGTTGGCTGAAGAAAATGAATAAAACTTTCTTTGAGGGTTTTCTTTAAGTGACTTTCCTAATGGATTTAGAAGTAGAAAGTTAACTACCATTCCATGCAATGTCCAGTTTTGTCCTTGCTTTTCACAGACTTTTTGGGCTAAGTGGACTGAAACAGTTTCTGTTTGTGGGTCTAAGTTTATGAGATGATAAAAAAGGCAGCATTGCAGTTCTCTCCCAATCTGGAAACCCATATGCAATTCCTCCTTCCCTACTAACTTGAAGTTTTATTTATAGACACACACGGGGTGGGCTGCTGGGGGTTCACAGGAGTTCAGGAGAACCTCTACTAAGATTCTGTGCAGTTCGGAGAACCCCCAAATCCCATTCCTGGCTGGTCCTGCCCCGCCCAACCCGCCCCTCCCAGGAGTCCCCAGGTGGCCCATTTCGGATGCGAGGTAAGTGCAAGTCAGGGCGAAAAACAGGCCTACTAGAAGTTTGGGAAGGCTGGAAACAGGCCCGTTTCTGGCCTCTAGAGGGCCTTCGGAGCATGGGGAGTCCATTTTTGCCCTCCCAGAGGCTCGAGGAAAGTCTCTGGATCCAGGGAGAGCAAAAACACCCCCCCGCCATGGTGCAGGGGGCCAACTAGGCCACACCCACCATGGTCATGTCCACCCAGCAACCAAGCAGATAATCCCTTGCTAAAATTTTTGAAGCCCACTCCTTCACATACACACACAAACACACACACGTATGTATCATGTTTTTCCGAAAATAAGACCCTATTTCTTTTTAACCCTAAAATAAGCACTTGGCCTTATTGCTATGTGCTCCAATAAATTGACTTTATTATTAGGGGATGTCTTATTTTGAGGAAAACAGGGTATGTAATGTATGTATATGTCCATATGTATATTTATTTTATTTATTTATTTATTTTTCACATTTTTATACCGCCCTTTTCCGAGGACTCAAGGCGGTGTACAGCATAAATAAAACACAAATACCATAAAAATTAAAATACAATATTCAATTAAAAATCTAATTCAATAAGCTGAATGTTTAAAATAAGTGTATAAAATTATAAAAATAGAGTGAAACCCCTTCAAAACCCCACTAAAAACCCTCAATTAAAATTTATCATTAGGCCAGCCCTGCTTGGTGAAAGAAGAAAGTTTTAAGCTCGCGCTTAAAGGTCTGGAGATCAGGGAGAAGGCGTAGCCCCACAGGTAGTTCATTCCACAGGGAAGGGGCCCCCACAGAGAATGCTCTTCCCCTGGGAGCCGCCAGCCGACACTGTCTGGCCGACGGCACCCCAAGGAGGCCCTCCCTGTGAGAGCGCACCGGTCGATGGGAGGCTACTGGCGGCAGCAGGCGCCATATGTATATATACATATTTATATGTATATATGTGTGCGACTGTATGTGTGGATAGATAGATAGATAGATAGATAGATAGATAGATAGATAGATAGATAGATAGATAGATAGATAGATAAATAGATAGACAGACAGACAGACAGACAGACAGACAGGCAGACAGAGAGATATTGTTTAGCTGGATGTTTAACTGCTGCAAAAAAAAACTTGTATGAGATGTGGAAAAATGAAGTCAGAGATCAAGGATATTTGAAGTACAACATGTTCATCGACGATTGCAATGCTAAGAGAAGAGATTAAGCAATGCCATCATTGGGAACTAACTTGAAAATCACTTCCTGATCTCTGTGAAACCAAAGGAAAGAACTTTGGGAGGATAGGCAGCCTGACGGCTTGGTATAATCTGTGCCAAGGCAATGACTTAACGTAATCACAGCAAGATTTGATGAAAGGGTTGAACAGAAGCTGCTACAGATGGACTCCTTTAGGGAAATGTGAGTGCATCGCATATGGCCTCGGTTTGGATGGCGAGGATATTAATTTGTAAAATGGAACGCTGTCTATTAAAATAAACCTACATTTGCTCGGTCGAATCTCACAATCGCAATGTGATATCCTTAAAGTTTGGACTTGAAAGGAAAGAATTTTGGAGAAACATATTCTTTTATTTGTGTATTTATTTCCTTGTTTATGGAGTCAAAATATACTCTGTTTTGTATGTGTGGCACTCCTCATCACTTACATTCTGAAAACAGGGCTGAATATGTTATGGAGACGAGGAGTAACCCCCGGAATAACACACTACCATTTTTTTATTTAATTGATTGAAGTCATATTCTCCCCATACATTTAAGGTTTGTAGAAAGTCTATCATTTTCATTTTGCTCTTCTCTTTCCCAGAATTAAATTTCTAGGAGAGCAAATTGCTCTGTGACTAGCTCTTTTTAATAATATTCTTGTTTCGTGGAGTTCTTTAATTAGTTTAATTAATTAATTAATTCAGGAGAACCACTTTGGTGCCATGTTTAAGGCATTAGGCTAGAAATCGGGAGACTGTGAGTTCTAGTTTCATCTAAAGCACAAAGCCAGCTGAGAAGGCAGGTAGGCAATAGGCTAGGGAGGTAATGATGAACCCATTCTGAAAAAATCTCGCTAAGAAAACTTACCAGGCTGGTATCAAAAACTAAGTTGAAGGCGCACATATGACAAAACTGCAGACATAACGCAACAGGATATATATAAATATATGTAACAGATGTAACAGTAACAGAGTTGGAAGGGACCTTGGAGGTCATCTAGTCCAACCCCCTGCTACCTGTACTAGGGATTCGAACCGCCGAACTGCTGACCTTTCTGATCGACAAGCTCAGTGTCTTAGCCACTGAGCCACCTAGTCAGGCAATGTGTATGTATAAGCATATCTATCTATCTATCTCTATCTCGGGTGAAATTCACTTACCTTCCCTACCGGTTTGCAAATGCATGCTCGCTGCACGCATGGATGCACAAAGCCTTCTGCACATATGCAAAGCCTTCTGGGCATGCACAGAGGCTGAAAATTATCACAAAAAAGGGATGCCATGACATCTGCACGGGTGGGCAAGGCTTTGCTCAGTTGGCCCTACCAGATTGCGCGATCTGGATAAAACTGGCTGAATATCTGTCTGTCTGTCTGTCTGTCTGTCTGTCTGTCTGTCTGTCTGTCTGTCTGTCTGTCTATCTATCTATCTATCTATCTATCTATCTATCTATCTATCATCTCTCTCTCTCTCTCTCTCTCTCATCTATCTATCTATCTATCTATCTGTCTGTCTGTCTATCTATCTATCTATCTATCTATCTATCTATCTATCTATCATCTATCTGTCTGTCTGTCTGTCTGTCTATCTATCTATCTGTCTGTCTGTCTGTCTGTCTATCTATCTATCTATCTATCTATCATCTATCTATCTATCTGTCTGTCTGTCTGTCTGTCTGTCTATCATCTATCTATCTATCTATCTATCTATCTATCTATCTATCTATCTATCTATCTATCTATCTATCTATCTATCTATCATATATCTATCCTCTGTATGTCTGCCTGTCTGTCAGCTATCTGTCTCAGAAGAACCTGAAATGTCATTGCAATACTCTCAGTTTTTCAAGAATTCCTCACAATACGTTGGGAATTAGTACTATATTTTGCCGATAGGCCGCTATAATATAATCTATCTGAAAAGGGCCTCTGTGGCTCAGACTGCTAATGCAGTCTGTTATTAACAGCAGCTGCCTGCAATTACCGCAGGTTCAAGTCCCCCCAGGCCCAAGGTTGACTCAGCCTTCCATCCTTTATAAGGTAGGTGAAATGAGGACCCAGATTGTTGGGGGCAATAAGTTGACTTTGTATATAAATATGCAAATAGGATGAAGACTATTGCTTGACATAGTGTAAGCCGCCCTGAGTCTTCGGAGAAGGGCAGGATATAAATGCAAATTAAAAAAAAGTACGTCCACCTTATAAACAAATATAATCTAATATACAGTATAGGATAGCTGTTCCTAAAATAGTATAACATGGCAACATAGCACGTATTCAAAATAGGTAACACGACCAGAATGTCCAGCCTGTATTTTATTTCATTAATGGATTGATATGTTCTTGGATTGCTATATTCTTAGCATTTAGGAGGTGAGGCTTGCTATGGCTGATGGACTATAGAGATTCCATCCATCTTCTGAAATATTAGGAGAAGCACTGAATCCTGTGACTGAAACATGAACTCACCAATCTAGAGTAATCTAGATTTATTCATCTAGAAAGACATCCTTTCTCAGTAGCCCTGGCAAGAGAGTTCTTCGGTGATTTAAAGTAGAAAATGGAGAACTACATAACATCATTTAAACTTAATCTGGATTTTGTAGTGCTGCTCTTATAAACTGATTATTTAAAATGGGTTACTCATGCACCATTTACTTCCGAGTGATAAATTACAGTGTCCCTGGTGAACAATCACCCAGTTGAGAAAGGTTGTTGAAAGAAGCATTACAGACTGTCTAAGACAATGCTGATTTATTTTAAGAATATGTGTTTGGTCCACAGGGAAACCAGATACTAAACTTGATTAGGTTTTATTTTTTTTATATATATATATATTTAAAAATGCATTACAGGTAAAAATCCTAAATTTTTGGGCACCGGTATTCTGCATATAAATGAGAGATTAGGTAGGATCTGTGCGAGCAGTCTTTTTGTAATATATAGGCCTAATTACATTGAAATGAGAGAAGTCTAAGTGCATAATTTGCCCAAAGTAGATTAAGAAGGCCTTGAAATTACGAGGTGTTGAGGCTCTTCTCTCTTTTAATGCTTCAGAGGCAGCCGATAGGAGCTCTTTGATGGGGTTATTTATTTATTTCTAAAACATGACATGCAACTAGACTGCTCCATACGGTTTAGCCAAAAAAAAAGAAAGAAAGGGAGGCCTTGGATAGAGACACGTTCAAGAATATAAAATGGAACGTAACCTTGAAACATGAATGAGGGAAGCAGGCGGAATCAAGCTGTGAAGCTAATTTATAGAAACCCTCAGAATGAGATTACAATCCGAAGATGATATACCATTTATAAAACCTGCGTAGCTAATTATAGTCCTAAAAGCATAAAAGTCACCCTAACATAAAAAGTCAGCTAAGAATGTTTCATTATTTTTGTTTCAGCCAATTCTTGTGCAAAAGTCTGACATGATTTTAAAATGGAGAAAACAACAAGTGTTGTTTTTTTTTAACGGAGTCAAAAACAAACAAATTTTCAACCTCCCAAAATATCAAGGAAATTTTCTGAGTAGGGACACGGGCCGATTAACCCCTGTCTGGCCAAAGACTAAACTATATGAAGAAATTCATAGTTATATACCGTAGCATTCCAAACTGATAGGTTGTACTGTTCTCCAAATTCTTTCCAGATCACCCAATGATAAGTAACTGAGAAAGGTCAGCTCTGTTTGGAGAAATTGGTACTGTGGGTTGAACTGAGCCTCTGGTGGCTCTACAGACTAATGCAGTCTGTTATTAACACAGCTGCTTGCAATTACTGCAAGTTCAAGTCCCACCAGGCCCAAGGTTGACTCAGCCTTCCATCCTTTATAAGGTAGGTAAAATGAGGACCCAGATTGTTGGGGGCAATAAAAGTTGACTTTGTATATAATATACAAATGGATGAGACTATTGCTTAATACAATGTAAGCTGCCCTGAGTCTTCGGAGAAGGGCGGGATATAAATTCAAATAAAAAAAATTAAAAAAAATATATAGGACTTTATAAATTAAAATCAGATACCAATAGCAATAGCACTTAGACTTATATAGTGCTTCATAGTCCTCTACAGCCCGCTCTAAGAGGTTTACAGAGGCAGCCTATTGCCCACAACAATTTGGGTCCTCATTTTACCCACCTTGAAAGGATGGAAGGCTGAGTCAATCTTGAGCCTGGTGAGATTCGAACTGCCAAACTGCAGGCAACTGGCAGTCAGCAGAAGTAGCCTGTAGTACTGCACTGTGCCACCATGGCTCAGATCTTTTGAGATGTATTTGGCCGGCTATCAGTGCAGGAGGCACAAAACAGGCACTGTCTATAACAGTTCTCATTTATAGGTAACAAGGCTACAGTATTTTGTACCAAGTATGGTTTCTAGGTGGTCTTTATAGGTAGTCCTATGTAAACAGTCTAGAGTGGTCCAATCAGGTATGGATAAAGATACATGTTATTGTCATCAAAACATCCTGACAAGATCAGTAGTATTGTACCAATCAAAGCTCAGCAAATCTTCTTCTCTTCTCTTCTCTTCTCTTCTCTTCTCTTCTCTTCTCTTCTCTTCTCACCCCTCCCCTCCCCTCCCCTCCTCTCCTCTCCTCTCCTCTCCCCTCCCCTCTCCTCTCCTCTCCTCTTCTTTCTCATATGATTATGTGATTTTAGCTACGGTGTTGTAGCATTACTTTTTTTAGCCAAAACATTATTTTTTTTAATAGCACATGTCTTAGGTTCACAGTAGAATTAGAGGAGATGGTGCTATGAAATTCATTTCACTTTTGCCATTCTTGCGTTCCTTTGACTTGCTGCTACAGGCTGCGAGATTCCTTTTTTCAAAAAAATAAAAGATTTTACATACATAATAAGAAATGCATTCAAAGAAAAAAATATAGTAAAGTAAATACGAAAATGAAAAGAGAAAGTAAAGAAAACAAGAAAAGAAAAATAAAGATAGATAGATAGAAAAAGAAAACAGATGATAGATAGACGGAGGGAGGGAGGGAGAGATGATGATAGATAGATAGATAGATAGATAGATAGATAGATAGATAGATAGATAGATAGATAGATAGATAGATAGATAGATCTTCCTCTTATGCATACACATAATTCTAATCAAACCTCTCTAAGATTACATTACAATTTCTTTCTTTCCATAAACTATTATTTCGAATCACCAACACCATAAATCAAAAAAATCATTTTCTTTCTTATGGAAAAGGACCATAATTTTCCAGTCACTGATGAATGTCAATAATTTCCTTTCTCTAATCAGTTTGGCCATTTGAGTAAATTCTTGTCAATTTCACTAACCTTTCCTCCCTCGTGTGTCGTGCTGGATCTTTCCATCTTTCTGCATATAGTAATTTCGCTGCAGTAATCATATATATTGAAATACTCTTACATGGCTCTTTTCTAATGATATAGCATAGTCCTAAAAGGAAAAAAAAAAGTTCTGGCTTTAATGGAATATTAATCTTTAAAAATCCTCGGTGTCAATGTGTGTATTTGAATCCAACATTTTTTTTTCACTGAAAAATGAAAAAAAGTATAGTTAAAAAATGGAGCTCTAATTGTTTTATTTATTTATTTATTTTATTTATAATTACATTTGTATACCGCCCTTTTCCCGAAGGACTCAGGGCAGTTCACAGCCAGTTAAAAAATACAATAAATACAAATTAAAAAACAGACTAAAATTTATATAAATAGTGGCTAAAATATTAAAAAACTAAACATATAAAAACTAAAACCCCGTTTAAAATTACTTATTCAGGCTAGCCCAGCTCGATGGAATAAAAGAGTCTTCAGCTCATGGCGGAAGGTCCGAAGGTCGGGGAGTTGGCGGAGCCCCGGAGGCAGCTCGTTCCAGAGGGCAGGAGCCCCCACAGAGAAGGCCCTGCCCCTGGGGGTCGTCAGTCGATATTGTTTCACCGACGGCACCCCAAGAAGGCCCTCCCTGTGGGAGTGCACAGGTCAGTGGAGGCTGTTTGTGGCAGTAGGCGGTCCCCTAAATAGCCCGGTCCTAAGCCATGGAGCACTTTAAAGGTGGTAACCAACACCTTGAATTGCACCCGACAGACCACCAGAAGCCAGTGCAGCCCACACAGGAGAGGTGTTATACGGGAGCCATGAGGTGTTCCCTCTATCACCCGCGCGGCCGCATTCTGGACCAGTTGGAGCTTCCGGGTGCTCTTCAAGGATTGAAGAGCACCCGGAATTGTTGAACTGAGAAACAGAATATATGTTATATTTAAAGATAAAATAAAGGTAAACTCAGCTTGTCAAGAGAAACTTGTTTTAAAAAATCAGCGTGACTATTAAGTAGAAAGGAAACAAAGAAGCAACATGTACAAAATGTATATTTGGAAAAGAGGCAGGACATCAAAGATTCTCTGCCGACCCATGTAATAAAATCTTCCACATAGTGGCTTTGAAATAATTCTTTTTTTTTCCTATTAGGAAATTAGTTAAAATAGAATTTAGAATAGAACAGAATTTTTTATTGGCCAAGTGTGATTGGACACACAAGGAATTTGTCTTCGTGAATATGCTCTCAGAGTACATAAAAGAAAAGATACCTTCATCAAAGTACAATATTTACAACACAATTGATGGTCAATATATCAATATAAATCATAAGGATTGCCAGCAACAAAGTTACAGTCATACAGTCATAAGTGGAAAGAGATTGGTGATGGGAACGATGAGAAGATTAATAGTAGTGCAGATTCAGTAAATAGTTTGACAGTGTTGAGGGAATTATTTGTTTAGCAGAGTGATGGCCTTTGGGAAAAAACTGTTCTTGTGTCTAGTTGTTCTGGTGTGCAGTGTTCTATAGTGTCGTTTTGAGGGTAGGAGTTGAAACAGTTTATGTCCAGGATGTGGGGGGTCTGTTAATATTTTCACAGCCCTCTTCTTGATTCATGCAGTATACAGGTCCTCAATGGAAGGCAGGTTGGTAGCAATTATTTTTTCTGCAGTTCTAATTATCCTCTGAAGTCTGTGTCTTTCTTGTTGGGTTGCAGAACTGAACCAGACAGTTATAGAGGTGCAAATGACAGACTCAATAATTCCTCTGTAGAACTGAATCAGCAGCTCCTTGGGCGGTTTGAGCTTACTGAGTTGGCGCAGAAAGAACATTCTTTGTTGTCCTTTTTTGATGATGTTTTTGATGTTAACTGTCCATTTTAGATCTCGTGATATGATAGAACCTAGAAATTTGAAGGTTTCTACTGTTGATACTGTGTTGTCAAGTATTGTGAGAGGTGGAAGTATGGAAGGGTTTCTTCTAAAGTCTACCACCATTTCTACAGTTTTGAGTGTGTTCAGAAAACAAAACAAAAGAAAAAGAAAAAAGTATGTAAAAAGCCGAACCGTAATTTTTTTAAAAAAATGTAACTGCCCAAGGAGAGTGGAAGGATTAGACGCTCAATCACTGCATTTACTATATTAAGGTGGGTGTGGCCATCTCTCAAGTTTAAGTGACAATAGATTTCTTCCACTCGTTGCTCAAACTTGAAAACACATTTCAAATGGTGCAACTACAACCCGCTTTTTTCAATAACTGGACATCAGTGGGAGAGCAAATACGTTTGGATAGGAATAAATTCAGTAGTGAAATCCTCCGCCGGTCGCCACCAGTTCGCTGCCCACAGATGCATGATGTGTGCCAGATGTGCATGGCGACGTTCGTGCACAGTTCATGCTGCATGCACACCGTGCATTCACATGCACGGTGTGCACCAGATGCACACTGCACACCAAATGCACGCTTTTGGATTTCCTGCTTTTTTTAAAAAAAAAATTTTTAAGAATTTTAAACTGTTTGGTTCCGGTGAATCAATAGTAAAAAAATGCTTAAAAATAAAAATAAAAAGTTCTGAAGATCCTCTGAGTGACACGCAATTGTTGGAACTTTTTTTTTTTTTACTTTTTAAAGCATTTTTTTTACTACCGGTTCAGGCGAACCGGCCTAAACCGGTAGCATTTCACCCCTGAATAAATTGCACTTCAATAAGCAGTGACAGACCTGAACATTGGGCACTATACTTATATACTGTAAGCCGCCCTGAGTCTTCGGAGAAGGGCAGGGTATAAATGTAAACAAAAAAAAAAAAAAACTATCTAACAAAACGAAATTCAACAGTGAAAAAAGTAAGGTTCTACATTTAGGCCAAAAAGCAAAAAACCAAATGCACAGGTACCGGATATATGTTACCTTGCTCAATAGTAGTACCTGTGAGAGGGATCTTGGAGTCCTAGTGGACAACCATTTAGATATGAGCCAGCAGTGTGAAGCAGCTGCCAAAAAAGCCAACACAGTTCTGGGCTGCATAAACAAAAGGATAGAATCAAGATCACGTGAAGTGTTAATACCACTTTATTTATTTATTTATTTATTTATTTATTTATTTATTTATTTATTTATTTATTTATTTTTCATATTTTTATACCGCCCTATCTCCCTAGGGACTCAGGGCGGTTAACAACCAGATAAAAATATACATATAAATACAAATAAAAACATCCATTAAAAAACTTATTATAATTGGCCGAATAATTAAAATGATGATAATAAAAATAATAATAAAATCCCCATTAAAACCAATTCGAATTTAAAATCTAGTCCAGTCCTGCGCAAATAAATAGATGTGTCTTAAGCTCACGGTGAAAGGTTCGGAGGTCAGGAAGTTGGCGAAGTCCTGGGGGAAGCTCGTTCCAGAGGGTGGGAGCCCCCACAGAGAAGGCCCTTCCCTGGGTGTCGCCAGCCAGCACTGTCTGGCAGACGGCACCCTGAGGAGTCCCTCTCTGTGAGAGTGCACAGGTCGGTGACAGGTATCCGGTAGCAGCAGGCGGTCCCGTAAGTATCCTGGCCCTATGCCATGGAGCGCTTTGAAGATAGTCACCAAAACCTTGAAGCGCACCCGGAAGACCACAGGTAGCCAGTGCAGTCTGCGCAGGAGAGGTGTCACATGGGAGCCACGAGGGGCTCCCTCTATCACCCGCGCAGCCGCATTCTGAACTAACTGGAGCCTCCGGGTGCTCCTCAAGGAGAGCCCAATGTAGAGAGCATTGCAGTAGTCCAGACGAGACGTCACGAGATGTGAGTGACTGTGCATAGGGCATCCCGGTCTAGAAAGGGGCGCAACTGGCGAACCAGGCGAACCTGGTAAAAAGCCCTCCTGGAGACGGCCGCCAGATGATCTTCCAAGGACAGCCGTTCATCCAGGAGGAGGCCCAAGTTGCGCACCCTCTCCATCGGGGCCAATGACTGCTTCAACAGTCAGCCGCGCTGCAGCTGACTGTACTGGGATGCCGGCATCCACAGCCACTCTGTCTTGGAGGGATTGAGCTTGAGCCTGTTTCTCCCCATCCAGACCCGTACGGCCTCCAGACACCGGGACAACACTTCGATAGCTTCGTTGGGGTGGTCCGGTGTGGAAAAGTACAGCTGGGTGTCATCAGCGTACAGCTGGTACCTCACACCGAAACCACTGATGATCTCACCCAGCGGCTTCATATAGATGTTGAACAGAAGGGGCGAGAGAATCGACCCCTGCGGCACCCCACAAGTGAGGCGCCTCGGGGTCGACCTCTGCCCCCCTGTCAACACCGTCTGCGACCGATCGGAGAGATAGGAGGAGAACCACCGAAAAACGGTGCCTCCCACCCCCAATCCCTCCAACCGGTGCAGCAGGATACCATGGTCGATGGTATCAAAAGCCGCTGAGAGGTCTAATAGGACCAAGGCAGAGAATAACCCCTATCCCTGGCCCTCCAGAGATCATCCACCAACGCGACCAAAGCCGTCTCAGTGCTGTATCCGGGCCGGAAGCCGGACTGGAACGGGTCTAGATAGACAGTTTCATCCAGGTACTGGGGTAATTGACATGCCATCACACTCTCTACAACCTTCGCCACGAAATGAATAATGCCTTGGTAAGGCCACACTTGGAATATTGCATTCAGTTTTGGTCGCCACAATGTAAAAAGGATGTTGAGACTCTAGAAAGAGTGCAGAGAAGAGCAACAAAGATGATTAGGGGACTGGAGGCTAAAACATATGAAGAACGATTGCAGGAACTGGGTATGTCTATTTTAATAAAAAGAAGGACTAGGAGAGACGTGATAGCAGTGTTCCAATATCTCAGGGGCTGCCACAAAGAAGAGGGAGTCAAGCTATTCTCCAAAGCACCTGAGGGTACAAGAAGAAGCAATGGGTGGAAACTAATCAAGGAGAGAAGCAATCTAGAACTACAGTTAGAACAATCAATCAGTGGAACAACTTGCCTGCAGAAGTTGTAAATGCTCCAACACTGGAAATTTTTAAGAAAATGTTGGATAGCCATTTGTCTGAAATTGTATAGGGTTTCCTGCCTGGGCAGGGGGTTGCACTAGAAGACCTCCAAGGTCCCTTCCAACTCTGATATTATTATTATTATTATTATTATTATTATTATTATTATTATTATTATTATTATTATTATTATTATTATTATTATTATTATTATTATTATTATTAGCAGGTTTCTACTAAGCTGAGGCCACTAAACATCTTTACTCCTAATGTCATGCCCCAGCATATAACTTTTATATACTGTTGTTGCTCTCTAGCCCCATCTAAAATGACTACAAAATTGGAAGTGGTGACATAAAATATCCTATCAGTTTCATTAGATTTCAGGAAGATTCTTTTACGGGCCTAAACTGATCTCAAAGGAGACCAAGTAAGTTCAGAGCTATGATGTTGAGAAAGGAAAATTAACGCTTCTTCTATCAACCTAATAAATTAATTAGTATTTAATTTTTCAATGACAGTTGGAAGATAATTGCAAGTTTGAAGGGTTGGATACTACTAATAGGGGGTGGTAACAAGGTTAGTAAAATTTTCTGCGGAATTGATTTGGGAAATGCCTTCTGTATTATCAAGTTAAATTTTCAATCAGGTTTAAAGGTTCTTTAAGCTAGAAACGCAGACAAAATATTATTTTTTCCTTCTTTAAGAACATTGGTTTAAGAGCCTGGTGAACTTTATAGACTGTTGCAAGATCAAATAGACTTATTTATTGATCAAATTGATCAAATTTATATACCGCCCTATCTCCCGAAGGACTCATATACTGTCTTCATATCTGGCCTAACAAAATTGCATTTGTTTAAAGGTAGTTGAGCCTTTGGTTAATTAATTATCTATAAATACTACAGTTATCAAAGACAGATGGCATATTGAATCTTGTAAGCTGACCTGGTGTATATATGTGGTCCCCAGTTGGTTTTCAGAGACAGAAATATCTCCACATTAGAATTTGTGGAGTTCTAATTCCAAATAGCTGATTGAAAGAAATAGCTTTGGGAAAGACAACATACATTTGATATTTATTAGAAAACAGATTTGGCCTGTGTCCAGAACAACGCAGAGCACTAGGTCATAGCTACTAATACACGGTATGTGACTGTGCCTAATTGTAATCTGTAAGAGATTTCAGTCTCTGAATTTAGGTTTTCATAATTAGTCCTGATGTCAGCCTTACCTGGAAGCAGGAACAGCATTTTTCATTCATTTGCGAATATGCTTTCTTATTTTTCTTTAGACCAATTAACCTGGATTTCCATTGGATTGGCTTACTGACTTGAAGCCTAGCACTCATGATCTTCCGTAGCTGGATCATGAAATATCTACAAGAAAACCACCAAGTTACAAGAGCACCAACAACTGCTCAGCTCAACTTTGAGCTACAAATATTCTCTTCTATCAGCGTCTAAATAGCAGTGTTCCAATATCTCAGGGGCTGCCAAAAAAAAGAGGGAGTCAAGCTATTCTCCAAGGCATCTGAGGGTAGAACAAGAAGCAATGGGTGGAAACTAATCAAGGAGAGAAGCAACTTAGAACTAAGGAGAAATTTCCTGAAAGTTAGAACAATTAATCACTGGAACAACTTGCCTCCAGAAATTGTGAATGCTCCAACACTGGAAGTTTTTAAGAAGAGATTGAATAATCATTTGTCTGAAGTGGTGTAGGGTTTCCTGCCTAAGCAGGGAGTTGGACTAGAAGACCTCCAAGGTCCCTTCCAACTCTGTTATTCTGTTATATTCTTAAATAGTCCAGAGAATGGCTTCAACACACCAGAAGAATGAATGTACATCTGACATTCAGGGATGGCTTTTGATGGATATGTCTTGCTCACCAACACATGGAATTTTTTTCCCCCAGTACAAGGAAGAAAAGTTTTACTCAACTGATTTAATTTCCCAATTTTTTGGTGCATATCATGGCTGGTAAGATGGATTCAGTTCAACTTTGAAAATCTAGGATAAACAAATTATATATTCTTCTGCATGACTTTGAGTAAGCAATAACGTTGTCCTTTGCTACAATTAGGCAGTATGGAATTCAAAAAGAATTAAATGTCTAGTGCAACTGGAGTTCTGTTTAAAATGAGAAATGCAAACAATTTAGATCCAACACAGGAAGTAATTGGTGTCTTGAAGCTTGAGGGGATATTGCTGAACAGTAGTTACACAGAACAAAACAAATCAGCGTTTCTTTTAAAAGGGGAGATAGCACAAAACCTACACATTTAAGCATAATTGCTTCTACATCCAGATATGACTATTTATAACGCACAAACATGAATTTCTGATTGTGTGGGATAAAAACCAGTTTCTAGTGCTTTAGGTCTAGTATCCGGACTTACAGTACCCGATTTGTAAGAAGGACATCAGCCCGTTGCACAAAAATCTCAGACATTGGCAAGCCACGATCAAAATCTGCTCATAATTTAAATAATTTAAACATGGAAGTTTTCCACTGCATCAAAAATCAGAGAACATTCAATTTCAATCCAGTTGCTATGAAGTTCAGATGAAAATGCTTCTTTATTTGGTTAAGTACTACGTGTTTTCCTTTGGCTGCAAAAATCGCTTGACATACCCAAGTGAGTATTCTGAAGCTTTGAAGAGAAATTGGCTCAAGAATGTTCAAACGTACTGTCCATGTAGCACAAAGTTTTATTGCCGTGACTAACTCACCTACACTGTTCTAAGGGCAGTGAGAGCCAGTATGGAATATTCTGGGTTTATTCGCTTCCCAATAGATCTGTCATGCTTTATTGCAATTGTTAGATTTATATCTTACCTTTTCCACCAGAAATCAAGGCAAAAGACATAGTGTTATCTTTCCTCATTTTTCTCCCCAAAAGAAAAAACAACAACAACCAATTGGCTGCCAGATAATGACTAGCCCAATGTAAGGCAGTGTGTTTCTATGGCTAAGGATTATCTTCAACATGGAATTCTCTAAGAGAAGAGCCACTGAAATGCAACCATTTCAGCTTCACACCTGAAAAAAATGTGGGAAGCAGGATTGCTCTGTTAAAATACCCTCAGTTAAGAGACAATGTGTGTATTTATATACAAGCTCTCCTTTTCAATAACTCCTAATGCCCTCCGGTATTTCTTATAAGAGATATTTTATATTTCTGTCTACTTGATAGGGCTCAAAATGGCTTAGAATAACAAAGCAAGTCAATAAATAAATGAAACAGTTAATGGCACCCTCTCACCCTTCTGCCATCCAAGTTTCCTGCAAAATCACAAGGTTTTCATGCCTTCCTAAAGCCAGGAGCTTAAAAGCAGGGAATATTTTGCAAGGTAGAATATGTCATCCCGTATGGAGGAAGCCACAAAGAAGGTACATCCTTAGACACCTGCCCGTTAAATTCATTTGGAGGTGAGAGTCCCTTATCATCCTTTTCCTAAGGTAATCCATAGGAAAGTCAAACCCCATAAGAGAAGGAGAGGCAAAGAACGCTGTACATAATTAATCATAAGCACTCTGAGCTGGACAGAATGGTAATTAATGTGGAGACCATCCTAAACGAAGATTACTGCGCTAAATCTGTTACCCCAGTCAACAGGTAACTCATTTATTTATTTATTTATTTATTTATTTATTTATTTATTTATTTATTTATTTATTTATTTATTTATTTATTTATTTATTTATTTATTTATTTATTCGTATTTCTATACCGCCCTATCTCCCTAAGGACTCAGGGCGGTGTACAGCCATATAAAAACACACAAATATACAAAATAAAACATTCATCTAAAAAACTTATTATAAAGGCCAAATATTTAAAATAAGATATAAATAATAAAACCCAATTTAAAACCAAAGCTAAAATTTAGTCATTTAAAAATTTAAAACCCTAGTCCAGTCCTGCGCAAATGAATAGATGTGTCTTAAGCTCACGGCGGAAGGTCCGAAGGTCAGGAAGTTGACGAAGTCCTGGGGGAAGCTCGTTCCAGAGGGTGGGAGCCCCCACAGAAAAGGCCCTTCCCCTGGGCATCGCCAGTCGGCACTGCCTGGCCGACGGCACCCTGAGGAGTCCCTCTGTGAGAGCGCACGGGTCGGTGGGAGGCATTCGGTGGCAGCAGACGGTCCCGTAAGTAACCCGGCCCTATGCCATGGAGCGCTTTGAAGATCATTACCAAAACCTTGAAGCGCACCCGGAAAACCACAGGCAGCCAGTGCAGTCTGCGCAGGAGAGGTGTTACATGGGAGCCACGAGGGGCTCCCTCTATCACCCACACAGCTGCATTCTGAACTACCTGGAGTCTCCGGGTGCTCCTCAAGGGGAGCCCCATGTAGAGAGCATTGCAGTAGTCCAGCCGAGATGTCACGAGAGCATGAGTGACCGTGCACAAGGCATCCCGGTCTAGAAAGGGGCGCAACTGGCGAACCAGGCGAACCTGGTAAAAGGCTCTCCTGGAGACGGCCGTCAAATGGTCTTCAAAAGACAGCCGTCCATCCAGGAGAACGCCCAAATTGCGCACCCTCTCCATTGGGGCCAATGACTCGCCCCCAACATTGCTTTTTGAATTACAAGCTTCCAAATCATCTTCAAAAGTCATTGATGATATCGGGTAGACCAGACGAAGAAATCAAAGCCATAAAGATCTAGAAATGATTTTATTATAGCACCTTTAGTTACAAAATCTTGCAAGTCTTAAGGTGCTTCTCCTCCTCTCTCACTTTATCTTCATGTAAATTAGAGAAGGGCGTTTCTGAAACATTTAGAATTTAGAATAACAGAGTTGGAAGGGACCTTAGAGGTCTTCTAGTCCAACCTCCCGCTTAGGCAGGAAACCCTACACCACTTCAGACAAATGGCTATCCAACATCTTCTTAAAAATTTCCAGTGTTGGAGCATTCACAACTTCTGGAGGCAAGTTGTTCCAGTGATTGATTATTCTCACTGTCAAGAAATTTCTCCTTAGTTCTAAGTTGCTTCTCTTTTTGATTAGTTTCCACCCATTGCTTCTTGTCCTGCTTTCAGCTGCATTTATTTATACTTGTTTCTTGGACTGGGCTCAAGTTTCACTTGTCTGACCACTGTCGTAGCAGCAGCTCTTCCTCCTGTTCTTTTTTTAAAAAAATATTTTTATTAAACATTTTTTTAAAAAACAAAAAGAAATTGTATCCCTTTTTTCTTTTCAACAGTTTCACCTCAGTAACCAATACTTATACATTTTTTCCCTAATCTGAATGTATCTTTTATACATATATTTCTAATATTAATTATTTTATTTACATATATACATAGACATAAATGTGTACACAATTTTCTTTCAACAATTTTTGTTTCCTCCTATTTGTTCTTATATTTCTACTCCTATTTCAACCATTATTTAATCTTTCCTTGTCTTTTTTTATTTTCTCTCCAACCATTTATACCATTTCTCCCATACTAGGAAATATTCTGTTTCCTCTTTTTCTTGTATCTCCTTCGTAAGCTTATCCATTTCGGCACATTCCAAAACTTTTCTAATCACATTGTCTTCAGTTGGTATATTATTGTTTTTCCAATTCTCTGTGTAAACTATTCATGCTGCTATAATTATATGAATAATTAAATATCGTATTTCTTTTTCATATGACCCAGAAAGTATTCCTAGTAAAAATGTTTCTGGCCTCATTTCTATATTTTGTTTAATAATTTCTTCTAGTTGTGATTTAATTTTGGTCCAATATTGTTTCACTTTGTGATAGGACCACTACATGTGGTAATATGTTCTTCCTCCTGTTCTTCATGACCATTTCCCATGACCGATACAACACAGAGATGATTTCAGTAGCCGATTCATGAGTGGTAAGAAGATGAGTTCTTGTTGGAGAAACTTGGGTCCCAGAAAAGTTTGCAAGCATCTTACAGAATGATTGGGTAATGTTTTCCATTTCAGCTTTACTTCTTTCCTTAAAAAGGTTGAGTCATAAAGTTCCATCCAATATAAAAATAACTTTAATTGGAAAGTTGGTATCTTTATAAACATGATAAAATATCCTAAGCAGGAGAATGGGTTACAGGGGAATTATTGAGTCTGTCATCTATACCTCTGTAAGTGTCTGGTTTGGTTTGTTTGTTTTTTTGTTTACATTTATATCTTCTCCGAAGACTCAGGGCAGCTTACAGTGTGTAAGGCAATAGTCTCATTCTATTTGTATATTTACAAAGTCAACTTATTGCCTCCCCAACAATCTGGGTCCTCATTTTACCTACCTTATAAAGGATGGAAGGCTGAGTCAACCTTGGACCTGGTGGGACTAGAACCTGCAGTAATTGCAGGCAGCTGTGTTTTAATAACAGGCTTCTTACAGCCTGAGCCACCATGGTTCCACAACCCAACAAGACAGACACAGACTTCAGAGGTTAATTAGAACTGCAGAAAAAATAATGGCTACCAACCTGCCTTTCATTGAGGACCTGTATACTGCAGGAGTCAAAAAGAGGACTGTGAAAATATTTACAGACCCCTTGCATCTTGGACATAAACTGTTTCAACTCCTACCCTCAAAACAAAACTACAGAGCACTGCACACCAGAAGAACTAGACACAAGAACATTTTTTCCTGCACACCATCACTCTACTGAACAAATAATTCCCTCAACACTATCAAACTATTACTAAATCTTCACTAATGTTAATCTTCTCATCGTTCCCATCACCAATCTCCTTTCACTTATGACTGTATGAAAGTTACATTTGTTGCTTGTATCCTTATGATTTATATTGATTGTTTCCTAGTATGATTTGATTGCTTATTTGTACCCTATAACTATCATTAAGTGTTGTACCTTATGATTCTTAACGGATGTATCTTTTCTTTTATGTACAGTGAGAGCATATGCACCAAAGAAAATTCTTTGTGTGTCCAATCACACTTGGCCAATAGACTGTTCTATTCTATTCTATTCTATTCTATTCTATTCTGTTCTGTTCTGTTCTGTTCTGTTCTGTTCTGTTCTATTCTATTCTATTCTATTCTATTCTATTCTATTCTATTCTATTCTGTTCTATTCACTTAAAAAGGTTGAGTCATGAAGTTCCATCAAATCCAAAAATAACTTGAATTGGAAAGTTGATATCTTTATAACACGATAAAATATCCTAATCAGGGCCCGTTAATATCTGAAGACAGAAATTTGTAACTCTTCTCAGCTCAAAGATTCTGTCGTGGTATTACTTGTTTTTACTGATCCGTATGTTATGCCTTTCAGAGGGGACTTCCTCTTTTATCCTTTCTTTTTTGGGTCCTGTCACATGCCAACTGGGAATTCCCTACATCTGTCCATAGTCTGCGTGCCTTTGTTCCGTATTGTGCAATATTTTCAAAGAGATTTCCGTTTTTACAAAGCATGCCCAACTTGTAATAAAACAGCAACTTCTCACATTTCGAACCATGCAAGACTCCCTATTCATGGGGTGTACACCTTGGAAAGAAAGGGAATCAGATGGCAATTTGAAACTTGGGAATATTCTCCTCCTACCATGAGGAGATGTTTATTCTTCATTGTGACATATGGTTGGTATGCTGTAAGATACCCTGTGGTTTCTCTGTGTATAATTTATAGTGAAAACAGTATTAGGAGGTGCAAGGTCTCCTATGAACCTGGAACAATGAAGCTTCGCCATCTGCTCCCGCAAATTCCGGATTACCAAATTACGTTATATGTTAGCTAATTCAAGAATTCAAAGGCAACTAAAAGGATGACACGAAAATGAGCTTTCAAATTGCTACACACATTAAAAAGGGAATTTAAATTGCATGAATCCTGTTCTAGGAAAGAGGATTGTAATATAAATGAATGAACTAATGAATACATGAATGAATGAAGAGCAAGATGATAAATACATTAAAGTGGTTCCTAGCACAGCTTCTGGTCGGGTCACAAATTTAACAAGGTTATGGAATTAACTCATTCTATAGGTTTACAGAATATATTAAGCCATAAACTTACTATAAGGACTGTCCTTGATCAACACATTAAGACATATGCTAAGAAACACATACAGTGTAATAACCAAGATTAAAATGAGGCTTATAATGTGTGCAAAGCCAATTACTAGTTCTTTAAAGTCTCTATTTGAGAGAGTTTTGTGAGTTTAACTATGTCCTAAGACAGCATCTGAGTTCATATTTAGTGTTACATATGTATACAGAGTCAGCCCCCAACAATCAAGGTTCTCATTTTACTGGAAGGCTGAATCAAACTTGAGCTGGTCAGGATCGAACTGGCAGTGGGCAGAATTAGCCTGCAATATTGCATTCTTACCATTGTGCCACCATGGCTCTTATAAACTTAAAATAAACTTCAATTTGCACCAGTGGTGGGTTACCACTGGTTTGCTTTGTGCACGCGCTTTGCGCGCGATCAGCACACACGTGATTGCTTAGCTCGCACACACGCCATGTCATGTCCCCCTCCCCCTCCGACGACCGGGTCAAAGAAGTCCGTATCAAACATGGCAATGAAGCCTCTGCAGCTTTGCCAAATTCTTTCGAGGTTTCTCAGGGCAGGCAGGAGTCCAAGTTGTGACTTCAGCAAACTAGATGAAACTTTGCTTGACTTAAGGTTGGAATGCCAAAAGCAGGTCCTTTATAGAGGCTGTGGGGTGTGGCTCCATGACTCAGCATTTATCCAGGCCTGCCCCACCCTTCCTTCTGCTGGTGTCGCCTCTCAGATCTCCGGAAGCGAGGATCCACCCACTCTGAATTGTCTTCAGCTGTCTCTACTGTCGGCATCTGGGAAAGGGAGGGGTCAGAGGGAGCAGGTCCAGGTAATTGCACCACTTGGCTGACTTCCTGCTCTGACAACTGCGTCGAAGGAACACACACTGTATGAGTGAGCTGTATTGGGTTTCTCTTTTCACTCCTTGACTCCTCTCTGGGCATGGGGCCAGGGCCGGGGGCTGGAGGCATGACAGGCCGTTCATCTTCATTATCAGACTCAGAGTCTGATAACAGGCCCGGGAGGAGACGGGAGGGGCCCGGCTGAGGAGGACGAGGCACAACATGCCAAACTTGCACTTTGCGCAAGCGCATTGATTGGTTGAGCAGCTGAGGCATTGCAATCCGCTCTGCCGCGCCTTCCAGCTGGGCTAAAAACGGAGGAATAAAGGTAGGTATAGTGCAGAGGCTGGCAGGAGGGCCCTGCAGGCGGGAGGACACAGATGATGGTCGGAGCGAACCGGTTCACTGTCACTTCAATATCTCTGCTACAGGCACTCCTGAACCGGGGAGAACCGGTAGCAACCCACCATTGATTTGCACACATATTGTTAAAGCAATAATACTAAACAAAATAAGATGATTGAGTTAAGCCTGATTTTTTTTTTGTACCAAAAATGGGAAATCAAAGTTTGTTCCATTGTCTTGTTTCTGTTGTTTTTTGATTGCTGGAGAAAATAAACAACAAGGCATATAATTCAGGCGACGGTTGGCGCTCTCAGCTGTTTTTTCATCAGTAGCTGCGGCGGTGACGTTCCTTTTAATCTCGGCATTGTCGGAGGAGCTTCCCTTTCTCCTTGGATACCGCTCTCAACCGAAGGGGGTTTCATGGCCCCCGAGGTGAATGTCTGGCTGGAGTGCAGGGAGCTCTTTGCTGGATTCGGGCTGCAGTCAATGTTTTTAGCCGCTTTGTAGCAGCAATGGCACCGGCGCCTCTTTTGATGCTGACATCGCCTCTGGTTTTCCATCGTTTTTGGTTGAGCTTCCCTCTCCCTCAGAAACCATCTCAGCCGAGAAGAACTGGCTGGCGGGGGTAAGGCGCTCAAGCGCCAGCTGTGCCTACCCAATTTGGGTCATCAACGGTTCCCCACCTTGAAGAGTCTGACCCCCACCTTGAAGAGTCTGAATGACCGAACCGGGTTAAAGACGATTAGGACGTTTGATGGGGGCCCGATCAGAGACCGACGTTGTTCTTGTTATGACAACGGCGGCGATGGGGTCCTATCATCCTACGTTCGTTTGTCATCTAATAGCATCGCTTTACCGGAGGAACTTAAATTCCATCTATTGTCCGGAACTTATTGTGACCATCTGATTGGCCAGATTAAGACTGTTACCATCTGCCACCCTCTATAAACTCCGAAATGTACTCGCGATCACAGCATCTTAACCTGAGTCTCCCCTCTAAGTCATGGCCCTCCACTTTATCGAGGCCTACCTTGATAATGATTTTGGAATCCCGAGGTGGCATGCTTCTAAGAGAAGGCTTAGGGTTTTTAATTAGGTGTTATAATAAATTCTTATTTAAGTTATCAAGGGAAGGTGGGACGGCGAAGTTAGGTTCAGGGGGATACCTATCTGAGCCTTTGCTAGATCCTGTGCCAGCTCGCGGCATAAATATCATCGATTCTGTGGTGGAAGAGGAGGGTGGTGCTCATGGTCTTGGGGATAACCCTATCTGCACGGTAAGTGGGAGGGCAGGTATGGCGGGCGACGGGGGCCCATATCGAGTTCGGGAGTGCGCCCTCGCTATTTCTGACGATCGCGCACTCCGGTCCCCCGATAGTTTCCCGTTCCCCGAGTGGCTTAAATCCTCAGAAGCTGGACCTTCGCCTGATGTTATGCAATGCCAGGTCCGTTATAAATAAAGCCCCCCTCATCTCCGATCTTATACAGGAGGTGCGGACCTGATTGGCATTTCGGAGACCTGGTTGGGCACGGAAGGGGGTTCCCCTGATGAGATGTGCCCACGGGTTTCCGTGTGTTTCATCAGGCCAGGGCCCAGGGTAGGGGTGAGTGGCGGTTATTATCAGCGAGTCTTGAGCCGAGGAGATCACTGTACCACAGATAACGGATGTGAGTCCCTCCTCGTTAAGTGGGGCCGTGGGATGCAGGTGGGTGTACTGATCACGTACCTAGCTCCTTGCTCGTGACAGATTCCCTGCCTGAGCTGTTGGATGTGGTCGCTGGGACGGCAATGGAGATCCCCAGGCTTATGGTCATGGGGGATTTCAATTTGCCGTCGGTGGGGATAGCATCCACATCAGCTCGGGGGTTCATGGCTTCCATGGCGGCCTTGAACCTGACCCAATTAGTGAGCGACCCCACTCACATCGGAAACACTCTGGATTTGATTTTTGTCTCTGGACAGTGGTTGAATGATCTGGAATTAGGGAGTTAGTTATTAGACCCTTGTCATGGTCAGATCATTCGCTCCTTCAGCTGGACTTTCGAACCGCGATCCCGCCGCGGGAGGCGGAACCGACTCGCTGGTTCCGTCCCAGGCGCCTGATGGACCCTGAAAGGTTCCAGGCGGAGCTTGGGCTATTCCTGAGGATTTGGCCTAACTCGGCTGGAGCTCTGGTTGCCGCCTGGGATCGGGCGGCTGGCGCTCTAGATCGAGTTGTGCCTTTCGACCTCTGACCCGGTGCCGATCTCGTTTAGCCTTGGTACTCCGAGGGGCTGAGGGAGAATGAGCGCGGAAAAGAGCGCCTAGAGGTATCTGGAGGGCCAGCCGATCCGAATCTGACGGACACTAGTTAGGTCTCAAATTCAGACCTATCTTGTGGCGATGAGGCTGGCAAAGCGGGAGTATTTTCCAACCTCATTGCATCAGCAGATAATCGCCCACCGCCCTGTTTAGGGTGACCGCTCGCTCCTCCATCAGGAGGCGGTAGAAGATCCTTAAAGGGTCGAGCTGAGGAATTTGGACAATATCTGTTTGATAAAATCGCTCAGATTCGGGAAGGGTTGGACACAGACTGGGTGGATCCGGACGGGGTGAGGAGGCAGGTCTTGATGTTATTATCTGGGATGAGTTTGATCCTGTGATCCCTGAGGACATGGACAGGTTAATGGGGAGATTGAATGCGACCACATGTTTATTGGACCCGTGTCCCTCCTGGTTGGTATTGGCCACCGGGAGGTGACACGAGGCTAACTCAGAAAATCGTGAGCGCTTCTTTGATGGAGGTGTTTTCCTGCCGCCTTGAAAGAGGCGGTGGTGAGGCCCTCCTCAAGAAGCCTTCCCTTGACCCAGCTAGTTTAGCAAATTATCGTCCAGTCTCCAACCTTGGCTTTTGGCAAAGGTTGTCGAGAGTGTGGTTGCGACAGTTGCCCCAGTACCTGGATGAAACTGTCTATCTTGACCCATTCCAGTCCGGTTTCCGGCCTGGTCACAACACGGAAACAGCCTTGGTCGCGCTGGTTGATGATCTCTTGAGGGCTCGGGACAGAGGTTGTTCCTCTGTCTTGGTCCTATTAGATCTCTCAGCGGCTTTTGATACCATCGATCATGGTATCCTGCTGCGCCGACTCGAGGGACTTGGAGTGTGGCACTGTTCATCGGTGGTTCTCCTCCTACCTCTCCGACCGGTGCATGAGCGGTGTTGACAGGGGACAGAGATCGACCCCAAGGCGCCTCTTATGTGGGGTGCCGCAGGGTCGGTTCTCTCGCCTCTTCTGTTCAACATCTATATGAAGCCGCTGGGTGAGATCATCCGTGGTCTTGGGGTGAGTTGTCATCTATCGCTGATGATACTCAGCTCTATATTTCCACCTAACCACTAGCGAGGCTGTTGAAGTGATGTCCCAGTGCCTGGAGGCCGTCGGGTCTGGATGGGGAGGAACAGACTCAGACTCAATCCCACCAAGACCGAGTGGCTGTGGATGCCGGCGGCCGATACAGTCAGCTAATTCCATCACTGACCATTGGGGGCGAACTATTGGCCCCCACGGAAAGGGCTCGTAATCTGGGTGTCCTCCTGGATGCACGGCTATCTTTAGAAGATCATATGATAGCCGTCACCAGGGAGCCTTTCATCAGGTTGCCTGATCGCCAGTTCGCCCTTTCTGGATCGGGCTTCCTTATGCAGTCGCTCATGCCCTTGTTACATCCCGCCTGGACTACTGTAATGCTCTCTACATGGGGCTCCCTTGAAGTGTGCCCGGAGACTCCAACTGGTCCAGAATGCGGCTGCGGGTGATAGAGGGAGCACCTTTTGGCTCCCATGTAACACCCCTCCTGCGTAACCTGCACTGGCTCCCAGTGGCCTTCCGGGTTCACTTTAAGGTACTTGTCATCACCTTTAAAACGCTCCATGGCCTAGGGCCGGGATATTTATGGGACCGTCTACTGCCACCATTAGCCTCTCACCGACCAGTGCGCTCTCACAGAGGGACTCCTCCGGATACCGTCAGCTAAACAATGTCGGCTGGCGACCTCTAGGGGAGGGCCTTCTCTGTGGGGCCCCTACCCTCTGGGCAGGCTCCCTCTGGGGCTTAGTCAACTCCCGATCTCAAGTCCTTCCGCCCGAGCTGAAGACGTTGCTGTTTCGAAGAGCAGGACTAGCCTGAATGTAGTTTTTTAAATTGGGATTTTTAAAAAAGGGGTTTAAATGAGGTTTTAAATTTGTATTCAAAAGTCAGAGCATCAATTGAATTCAACTATCTATTCTTTAGCTGTTTTTAATCTATTATATGTTTTCTGTTGTTGTTGTTTTTTGTCTGTGAACCGCCCTGAGTCCTTCGGGAGAAGGGCGGTATACAAATATAATAAATAATAATAATAATAATAATAATATTTAGTTTGGACCTGTATCTAAGCCTTGCCTTCTCAGCACATGTAAAGCTGTCTTATCTGAGATGTAAAAATCCAACTGACACCAGATAAGGGAACAGACTTACGCTAACCTCTGGTCATCTAGATTTGTGCATTCTAAATGAGGTCAGTTTAGCCTAATGCTGCTTTACAAATTACCATGGATGGTATCAGTGGTGAAATCCAAATTTTTTTACTACTGGTTCTGTGGGCGTGGCTTGGTGGGCGTGACAGGGGAAGGATATTGCAAAATCTCCATTCCTATCCCACTCCAGGGGAAGGATCCTGCACAATCCCCATTCCCACCC
The DNA here is from genome assembly GCF_028640845.1 of Ahaetulla prasina. Classification (NCBI taxonomy): domain Eukaryota; kingdom Metazoa; phylum Chordata; class Lepidosauria; order Squamata; family Colubridae; genus Ahaetulla; species Ahaetulla prasina. The sequence goes on from NC_080543.1 coordinate 128,187,117, forward strand.
CACTCTGGGCCCAGCCAGATGTGGCATTTGTTGGTTCTCCAAATGACTCAAAATTTCTGCAACCGGTTCTCCGAACTACTCAAAATTTCCATTAAATGGTTCTCCAGAACCTGTCAGAATCTGCTGGATTTCACCCCTGGTTGGTTTCACATAGGGCCTGAGCTTTAAGCATGTCGATATATTTTTTTCTTCCTTTCCATAAGAAAAGATACCAGACTGACATCCAGTTCCACGCTGTCTGAATCCAGCTTTACTGGAGTTCTTTAACTTCACTCTGGGCAGTCTGTGAGAAAATTAATAATCCAAAGCTTGTCTCTCTTTTGATGGAAAATAGACTAGATAGTGATAGCTTAACTCAGCTAAGAGGAAAACTGCTGCTTATAAAATCAATGTAATCACATCGCTGCTACCAAAAAAAAGAAAAGAAAAGAAAAAGAACTTGGAAAGTGGTAAGTGGCCCCACCTTCTATTTTCTTCCTAAGTCTACATTAAAAAAAGAAAAAAACACCCACTATTACTCCTGCTCTCTATCCATTCACTGAGAGATAAGGATTGAAAAGCAGTTTGAATAAGGAAAATATTAGCTCTCTGCTTCATCTTGCCTGTACTGGCCTGGAAAATTCTATTCAATGGAGAAAACAGGGTGTTGTGACCCAGACTCGAGTAGGTAGCAACAAACGCAGTACTTAAGAAAAATACACTTTATTCGAACAGCTGGGAATTAATTCATTCCCAGCATCATGTAACTTGAAATAAAACAAAGGCTTCACCAACAAACAAACATTCTTTGGTTATCATGAACCTGAGTTCAGTTTGGATAACTTCCAAGGTCCTTTCTGATAAATGTCCAGAGCAGAGAACAGAGCAGAAAACGCAGCTGGAACGTTGCTTTCCGGAGAACTGAGACACCGGTGCTGGTCTTCTTTTAAACCTTATGGGAGGGGGGCAATCATTTCTCAGCCCTACTCCCGAGATGACCTCTCTGCTTGAGCTGCTCTTGCCTTCTGACAGCTCATCTCATGCGGGCATTAGGAACAGGATCATCGCAGTCCGATTCCGTCGACAGCTCCGCAGGCTGCTGACGGATCATGACACAGGGACATTTTTTCCCCCAAAAACTCAAAGCTGCAGGGTTTAGCATTTGAGGATAAAGCTCATAGCAACAGGTGTGATTGGGGCAGGGGGGAGATGCTTAATTAACTTTCAGTTAAGAGCAGGAGGAGAAACGGAATTGTTAAGATGGGAGGTACACCAAGGATCACGTGGTTTGTAAATGATACAACTTCCAGACAGAAGTTTAGCCCATCACTGAGAATTGAGTAACAGGATAGCAGAGTTGGAAGGGATCTTGGGGTTTTTTATTCCAATTCTTTGGCCAAGTAGGGGACCCCACACCGGGGAGGGGGCTGTCAAACAAAATTTCATTAAAGGCCACATCAAGGTGGTGTTTCACCTTGGGGGACAGGGGTAAGCGTTGCCATGGTGGGCATGGCCAGCTCGACGTCACTTATGTTAGGGGCGCCTGTGGTGGCCCGAGTGCTCTGCCAACAAAACGGGCTTCTGAGCTGTATTTTCAGCTGCGATGGCGTCCTGCAACCTTCTGCCAGCAAAAACGGAGCTTGGGAGAGCCTCCCGTGGCCCGCGCAAACTTCGTTTTTGGCTACAACCCTCTACCAGTGAAGACAGAGCACAGGAGAGCTGCATGCAGCCCTCCCAAGCTCCATTTTCACTGGCAGAGGCACTGCAGGCCGGTCCTTCACTGTTTCCAGGGTGGCCCCGCAGGCCAGATGTAGGTATCCCATAGGCCAGATATGGCCCCTGGGCCTTGAGTTTGATACCCCTGCCCTACATCATTCTGAACAAATGACTGTCCAGTCTCTTCTTAAAATATCAATGATGGAGCATGCACAAGGTCTGGAGGCAAGCTGTTCCAGTGATTAATGGTTTTCACAGTCAATATAAAGCAGTACTAACACTTCACGTGATCTTGATTCTATCCCCCTCTTAATGCAGCCTAGGATTGCATTGGTTTTTTTGGCAGTTGTAGCACACTGCTGGCTCATATTTATGTGGTTGTCTCAATCCCTTATGTAGTCACTGGTGTAGAACCAGTGCCACCTATTCTGTACCTGTGCATTTGGTTTTTCTTGCTGAAGTGTCAAAACCTTACTTTTCTCACCATTGAATTTCGTTTTGTTAGATAGGGCCAACCTTCTACAATGTGGAAGAAAAGTAATTACACCATTCATAAGACTCAGCCTCTTCTTAAAAGCCTCCAGAGATAGAGGTCTCTCCATAGGTAGACTGTTCCGCCATTAGATTTTACTATCTGGAAATTTTTCCTCGTATTTAACTAATAACTGGTATTACAAGCTGATAATGACCCTTTTCATTCTCCAAGTTAAGTAAAGTCTTGGGGGTTCTGAGTTTTGAGTTGGAGTTGGAAGAGAATGTTCTGAGCTGGGACAAAAGGGACTTTTTGATTTATGGATGGTTTTTTTTTTTAAAAAAATATTTCAGTTTCCTGCAACTTCAAATGAGAGAGAGACAGAGACAGGCACAGAGAGAAAGAAACAGAGAGAGAGAGAGAGAGAGACAGACAGAAAGAAAGACAGACAGACAGACAGACAGACACAGAGACAGGGACAGAGACAGACACACACAGAGAGAGAGAGACAGAGAGAGAGAGAGAGACAGAGAGAGACAGAGAGAGAGACACACAGAGAAAGAGACAAAGAGAGACTGAGAGAGTGAGAGAGAGAAAAGAGACACAGAGAGACACAGAGAGAGTGAGAGAGAGAAAGAGAGAGAGACAGAGAAAGAGAGAAAGAGGGAGAGAGAGAGGGAGAGAGTCGGAGAGAGAGAGACAGAGAAAGACAAAGAGAGACAGAGAGAGGGAGAGAGAGAAAGAGAGACAGAGAGAGGAGGAGAGGAGAGAGAGGAGAGAGAGAGAGAAAGACAAAGAGAGAGTGAGTGAGAGAGAGAGAGACAGAGAGAGAGAGAGAGAGAGAGAGAGAGACAGAGAGAGTGAGAGAGAGAGAGAGACAGAGAAAAAGACAAAGAGAGACAGAGAGAGAGAGTGGAAGAGAGAGAGAGAGAGAGAGAGAGAGGGAGGGAGAGAGAGAGAGAGAGAGAGAGAGAGAGAAGGAAACACAGACAAAGAGAATCTCCAAAGAGCCTGGATTTTAAATGCATTGCCAATAAAACATCAGGCAGAGATTTCATCCCTACTATTTTTAGCAGGATGTAATTAAAGAGAGGAAGATTTAAATTAATTGAGTTAAAGTTTCCCAAGCACTTATTAAAAGATCGAGAAGAGCCATTTGATACTTAACTTAGATACGTTTACTTCTGGTTTGAATTTCTTACAGGGAACTTTGGGGTTCTAATGTAGTATTACTTTTTCTATGTGTATGATAGGTTTGGTTTTTTTGTTTTGTTTTTTTCAGGCAACATTTTTGCATTTTTTGCATTTTTTCAAATGCAAAAACAGACACGCATATTTGTATGTATTTGATGAAAATTTACAGTCAGGCAATTCTTCCAAAATACAATCCTTTCAAAAATGTTTATAAATTAAGTTGGCTGGCTGGCTGGGAAGATTTTTGTTGTTTTGTTTTGTTTTGTTTTCCTAGCAATAGCAATAGCACTTAGACTTATACAGGTAGTCCTCGACTTATGAGCACAACTGAGCCCAACATTTCTGTTGTTAAGTGAGACATTTGTTAAGTAAGTTTTGACCCATTTTACCACATTGTTAAGTGAATCACTGCAGTTGTTAAGTCAGTAACATGGTTGTGAAGTTAATCCGGCTTCCCTATTCACTTTGCTTGTCAGAAGGTCGCAAAATAAGTGTTGTGACCCAGGCCCAAGTAGGTAGTAATAAACTTAGTCCGTGGAAAAACAAACTTTATTCAAACAGCTGGGAATTACTTCATTCCCAGCGTCGTTCAACTCAAAGTAAAACAAATGCCTCCCAACACAAATTCTTCAGTTATCTCAGAAACCTTAGTCCAATTAGGCAAACTGCCAAAGGCCCTTCCTGACAAACATCCAGAAGACACAAAAACAAAGACGTACACAAAGCAGAAGACGAAGCAGAAGACACAGCTACAACATTGTTTTCCAGCAAAAGCGAAATGCCAGTGCTGGTCTGTTTTAAGCCTTATGGGAGGGGCCAATCATCTCTTGGCCCTACTCCCGAGTCGTCCTCTTTGCTTGAGCTGCTCTTGCCTCCTGGCAGCTCTTCTCATGTGTGCATTAGGAACAGGCTCCTCCTGTTCCTCTGCCTCACTCCTGTCAGTCTCTGGAGGCTCTGGAGTCTGCACCTCACTCCTGATGGTCCTGGCCTCACGTCAGCCTCATCACTGTCCGACTCCATTGCCAGCTCCGTAGACTGCTGACGGACCACAACAATTTTTCAGTGCCATTGCAATTTTGAACGGTCACTAAATGAACTGTTGTAAGTCAAGGATTACCTGTATACCACTTTACAGGAGTGGCCCCCAACCTTTTGGATGCCAGGGACTGGTTCTGTTTTTCCGTGGGCTGGAGGGGGCCTGGTTTTGCATGCCGCCTGCATTCCACGGATGGAACTTAGTTTGTTTCTGTGGCCCAATTTGTGGCACGTTGCGGTCCTGCATGAGTTCATGGACTGGGGGTTGGGGTCTCTTGCTTTACAACAGGGATCTCCAACCTTGGCAACTTTAAGACTTGTGGACTTCAACTCCCAGAATTCTGGGAGTTGAAGTCCACAAGTCTTAAAGCTGCCAAAGTTGGAGACCCCTGCTTTACAGCATTCTCTGGGAGGTTTACAACATCAGCACATTGTGATGTTGTAAATAATAATTAATCCCCCAATAACCTAAGTCAGTGATAGCAAGATCTCAAATGGACAGCTAACATCAAAAACATCATCAAAAAAGGACAGCAAAGAATGTTCTTTCTGCGCCAACTCAGTAAGCTCAAACTGCCCAAGGAGCTGCTGATCCAATTCTACAGAGGAATTATTGAGTCTGTCATTTGCACCTCTATAACTGTCTGGTTTAGTTCTGCAACCCAACAAGAAAGACACAGACTTCAGAGGATAATTAGAACTGCAGAAAAAATAATTGCTACCAATCTGCCTTCCATTGAGGACCTGTATATTGCACAAATCAAGAAGAGGGCTGTGAAAATATTTACAGATCCCTCGCATCCTGGACATAAACTGTTTCAACTCCTACCCTCAAAATGATGCTATTCTATTCTATTCTATTCTATTCTATTCTATTCATTGTGTGCTGAAAGCACATAATGCAATGTGTGTCCCCCCGTGTATGTATGCATGATTCCCCATGCTGCCCCCACCCCTACCTCTGCGCATGCACACGCAACTCCCCCACCCCTGGTTTTGGCCTAGCAGGCCTCCCTGCAGCCTCCTGGGCCCAAAAATGGGCCATGGGGGGCACACCCTACACACACCCCGGTTGAGGCCTATCAGACCTCCTTGCAGCTTCCTGGACCTAAAAATGGGCTTTGTCACACCCCCTATGCTTCACCCTGCCCTGCACATGCACACATGATCCCCACCCCCTCATGCATGTGTGCGACCCCCCCCCCACATCCCAAAAATCAGCTGGCTGGTGGAAGGCGCGCACATGAGTGGTGGAGCTGAGCTGTGCGATGGCTTGCATGCCCACAGAGAGGGCTCTGCATGCATGCTAGCTGTGGCCCACGTGCCATAGGTTCGCCATCCCGGTCCTAGGTCCTCATTTTATTGACCTCAGAAGGATGCAAGGCTGAGTCAAATATATAGGATATGTTCCTATCAAACCTCACCCCAGAAGCTCAAGGAGTTCGCAGTGGTGATTAAATTGAGAATATGGAGACAATATAAGGTCATCTGGTGATGTTGTCCATAACCTGGTTTGTCCCCTTCTCCTTAAAAAATCACTAACTATTCTTTGATCGAAATCACCTTATACAAGAGGCCAACCTATATATCACAAGAGGGCTGATCTGAATAGCCATCAGATCCCCATAGCCAGTAAATTCAACCCGGTTAAAAAGAAAAATTTGAAATGGCTTCTACTCATAAGAATTTAATTGCAGTTCCCGGCCATACAGAGCTTTTTACTCAAATTCAAGTTCATTTTAGTTGAACTTCTTGAGTGAACACATGAGTCTTAGACGCTGGCTATATGCACAATAGCAATAGCAAGCAATAGCAGTTATTGTACTTTTCAGAGTACAAGACACACTTTTTCCCACCTAAAAGAGGGTGGAAATGTTGGTGTCTTATACACTGAATACAGTCATTTTGGACTCTGAGACCCCCTCACACATCCCATTTTGCCAAAAACAGGCCTGTTTTGGCAAAAGGCCTGAGAGGCTTGGGAGGCCTGCAGAGTGTTCCTGGAGGCTGGAGAGAGCAAAAATGGGACACGTAGGGGGTTTGGGAGGCCAAAAACGGGCCCACTTTTTGTGAAAACGGGCCCATTCTTTGCAAAAACTGGGATGCTTTTGCCCTCCCCAGCCCCCAGAAGCACTCTGAAGGCCTCCCAAACCCTCTGCAGGCCCTGTTTTTGCAAAAAATGGGTCCATTCTTGGCCTCCCAAACCCCTGATGGTCCTGTTTATGCCCTCCCCAGCCCCCAGGAGTACTCTGCAGGCCTCCCAAACCCTCTGCAGGCCCTGTTTTGTGAAAAATAGACACATTTTTTTCAAAAACGGGACACACAGAGGGTTTGGGAGGCCTGCAGAGTCTTCCTGGGGGCTGGGGAGGGAAAATCTTTTTTTGTTTTGTTTACCTCTTTGAAATCTTGGGATGTCTTATACTCTGGTAGGTCTTACAGTCCAAAAAATACGGTAGATTTCTATACCGCTTCACAGTGCTTTACAACCCTCTCTAAGCGGTTTACAGAATCAGCATATTGCCCCCAACTACTTCATTTTACTGACCTCGAAAGGATGGAAGGCTGAGTCAACCTTGAGCCTGGTGAGATTCAAACTCCCAAACTGCTGGCAGTCAGCAGTACTGCATTTTAACTACTGTGCCACCATGGCTTTTTTTCCCCTCTGTGTTTGCACTGAAGCCTGTACCCCAGTCTCTTGACATAGAATAGAATAGAATAGAATAGAATAGAATAGAATAGAATAGAATAGAATTTTATTGGCCAAGTGTGATTGGACACACAAGAAATTTGTCTTGGTGCATATGCTCTCAGTGTACATAAAAGAAAAGATACGTTCATCAAGGTACAACATTTACAACACAAATGATGGTCAATAAATCAATATAAATCATAAGGGGACCGAGACGAATCACGGAAGCTGCGGGGTCAGCACCAGCCAACGCTGCAAGTTTAAAGACATGACGTGTCGGCGGTGTGGGAAGAAAGGGCACCTAGCTCAAGTTTGTCGAGCGGCCCAACCTTCCATGAAATTCAAATCGGCCAATCAGAGCGGAATCGGCAAGGCGGCCCGCGATTGGCTCAAACAAAAAAAAGGCATTCCAACAAACAACTGTGGTCATAGGCGCCTCGACAAAGTGGAGAAGAAGATCTTCACCAAGCCAAAAATAGAGGAGTCTGGTGCCGGCTGAAGTAGACACGGATCAGCGATCACCATCATGTCCTGGGACACTTTGGCGGTCGCTGCCGTCCGTCATGCGCGCCACCTGCAAGCACAACGGCTCACAGGTACCCACGACTACCAGGGGAATCGCATCCCTGTTCGAGGGACCACCTCCGTCCGAGTCGAGTACGGTCCACATAAAAAGACCCTGCCCATCACAGACGACTTCCGGTGTCCAGCGGCAACGGACGTCTGGAAGGCTTCTCCTGCCTCCAGCGCCCGAATCCGGCCGCCGCCGAGGCCCTCAGGGGCCAGGTGTTCCGAAAAGGACACCTGCCGCAGACGCTCGCCAGGGTCTCCCAGCCGACATACAGGACTGTGGGGACCGATGCTGGCGCGTCCTAGGCTTAAGCGGGGTTTGGAGGCCACAGGCATGACCATTATTTTAGTCGTCCTGGGCAGCTGTGCCCGATGACACCGGGCATTGGATTATAACTGCAGCAGCCTGGTGGTGAACAGGAACGGAGAAGAATTGAGGAGGAGAAGGGAAGGGAATATCGGTAACGTGAGTGGAGTGCTCGGAGTGCGGGGGTTTTTCTCCCGCGCTGGAAGGAGCACGAGTTATTCTGGAGAGAGGAGAACTTAAAATAAGAAGATTACCGGTTTTGTGGAGCTCTGGAGAGAAGAGGTGATGGAGAAATTTAGGAGGGAAGGTTTGAGGCCCCTCCTTCTGGGGAACAGTGGTGGCGCCCAGCTTCCGCCTTCACTATGAGAATTTTGATGACATCACTTCCTTCGGCTTCCTGGTTGACTAACTGTACTCTGGACTCGTTGCTCCTGTGAGTGCCCCTGGTGGATCCGGAGGAAATTACAAGGATACTGTGCCTGCCTGAGGATTTTGTATTTTTTTCCTTAATGGCAAAAGGTCAGAGACCAACTGCTGGAGAGATGGAGAGAATTTTGGAAAAGTTATCTAATATGGACAAGAAATTGATGAAATAAGAGCAGAAATTGTGACTATCCAAAAGGATTTAAAGGATACTCAACAAGTTTCAGCAGAAAACAAGCAGAAAGTGGAAGGTTTGAGGGTGAGATGCGGGCAGTGCAGAAAAGAGAGGAGACGACAGGCAATGCTGTGCTTTACAGATGGATAAAATGTCTTATTTCCTTAGGTTTCAAAATTTGGAAGAAGTGGACCAAGAAGACTTGAGAGATGTTGTGACTAAATTGTTGGGAGAATTTCTTGGGAGAGGTGTTGATTTCATGAATTGGGATGTGGATCGAGTTTATAGAGTTAATTCAATATGCACGCACGCATGCAGTTCCCAGAGAGGTTCATGTCAAATTTGTGAGAAGAGAGACGAGATGAAATTTTAGAAAACATAGGAGTGGGGCACTGATTTACAGGGGCAGGGAGATAGCCATTCTGAGGCAGATTCCCAGACAGGTACGTGAAAAAGAAAGAAATATTATTTTTGTCAAGCAAATTGTACCAGAAGGAGTGGGCTTCAGATGGCTGATGCCAGAGGGATTGATGATTTTCCGGGAGGGCATTACGAAAAAATTAGTACAATTGCGGAGGCTACGGCCTATGTGGAGGAACACAAAGCCTCCTGGAATCAGATGACCCAGGAATTGAAGAAGGGAGGTTATATCATGGGCGGTGGCGGCTGCCGCTGTTGCGGCCCTGGAGTTGGGTCAGGCTGAACCCAGAGTTCTGAGATCCAAAACTAGGAAGTGATAAAGATATTTGGGATTGTGTTGGTTTTCCTTATTCTCTTTTGTACGATATTCTGTTTATTCTTGACTCTTCTTTATTACGTATTTAAAATTTGTAAACTTAGCTACTTCGTGTCACCTGCTTGCCATATGGCTGTTGTATGTGTTAAAAAATTTGAGTAAAATTCTTATTTTAGATAAGAAAAATGAAAATTTACCATACCTGATATGTATTTGTATAAACCTTTTTTTGACTAATAAAAACTTTTTGAACAAAAAAAAAAGACCCTGCCCATCACGATCGTCGAAGGAACTCTGCCCAGTCTGTTGGGACTAGACTGGTTTCGTGCCCTGGGCATGGGAGTGACTGGCATCTACAGAAGTGACTGTAACCTGAAAGACATTCTCTTTAACGAGTTCGAAGATGTCTTCAAGGACTGCCTGGGCAAGTACAAGGGGACCCCTATTTCCTTCAACTTAGACCCCCAGGTAGCACCCATTAGGCTTAAGGCGAGGAGAGTCCCTTTTGCCCTAAAACCAAAAATCGATAAGGAGCTGGATAAGCTCATTAATCAGGGAATTTTGGTGCCAGTCGATCACGCAAAGTGGGAGACGCCAATCGTCACCCCCATAAAACCGGACGGGTCAATTAGAATTTGCGCTGACTACAAGGCGACGCTTAACAAAGCCTTACAGAAAAGCGCTTACCGGTTCCGTGGTGCAACACTTATTGCACTCTTTGGGGCAAGGGCAAGTCTTTGCAAAGTTAGACTTGGCCCAAGCCTACCAACAACTGCCAGTAGACGCCCGCACAGAAGCCCAAACGATTGTACGCACAGGGGGCATTCAAGTGCACCCGATTGCAATTTGGGGTCAGTGTGGCACCAGGGCTGTTCCAAAACCTGATGGAACGAGCAGGGGCTCCAGGGTAGTTCCCTACTGATGATGTCCTAATTTCAGGGAAAACATGGAGGAATTGGGGAGCGGTTAAGAAAGGTCTTGAGCATTTTCCGGACAGCCGGATTAAAAGTCAAGACAAACAATGCCAGATAGGGGTCGAATCACGATTTCTTGGGCTACCGGATAGACAAGAAAGGAATTCACCCTACTGAGAGCAAGGTTAAGGCAATTAGGAAGGCTCCAGCGCCAAAAACAAAGCAGAGCTGCAGGCATTCCTGGATTGGTTAATTTTACGCGGTCTTTTAAAGAACAAAGCAACCGCTTGGAACCGCTGCATAGGCTCTTAGGAAAAATACTGTTTGGTCTTGGGGAAAGTCAGAAAATAGGGCTTTTGAAGCAGTAAAGAACCTGCTCTCAAGTGATAGCCTGCTCATCCAATATCACGACTCATTACCCCTAGTGCTGGTTTGCGATGCCTCCCTTATGGGGTGGGGGCTGTACTCAGCCATAGACTTCCAAACGGCACAGAAGCCCCTATAGCTTTTACTCTAGAACGATGTCCTCCCAGAGAGGAACTACAGCCAATTAGACAAAGAAGCACTAGCCATTGTGTCAGGGGTCAAAAATTCCACGAGTATGTCTTTGGGCGGAATTTTGAAATCGTGACTGACCACAGACCGCTACTGGGATACTGGCTGGCGATCGCCCAACGCCTGTGGCACTTTCGCCACGCTTGACCCGATGGACTATATTCTTAGCCGCTATTCGCATAAGCTGCAGCATCGACCAGGAAAAGAAGTGGGGCATGCGCGTTAAGCCGATGCCCACTACCAGGGGCGATCAAGACCCCACCCGGGACACCCATCCTACTTATTGACTCGTTGGACTCTGGCCCAGTCACATCTAAGGAAGTGGCTCGGCATCATACCGGACATTGTGTTAAGGACTGTACTCGGTTGGGTACAGAGGGTGGCCAGCGCCGGGCGAAGGGTTCAAAGAATTTGTTAAAAAACGAGATGAGCTCTCGGCTCAAGGGGGGTGCCTGTTATGGGGTGATCGTGTAATAATTCCTGATAAGCTAAGGGGAAAGGTATTGGACCTCCTCCACGAGGGTCACCCAGGGATCGTAAGGATGAAGGGGTTAGCTAGAAGCTATGTGTGGTGGCCACTCATGGACGCAGAGATTGCTGAGAGGGTAGGGAAATGCCAAGCTTGCCAAGAGTCCAGACCTCTACCCCCAACGGCCCCAGTCAGAGAATGGGAAAAGCCCCAAGGGCCCTGGTCAAGAATCCACATTGATTTTGCTGGCCCTTTCCACGGCCAAACATTCCTAGTGGTTGTGATGCATTTTCTAAATGGTTGGAGATCATAATGAAATCCACTACGGCCGAAGCAGTAATCGCAACCTGCGCCACCTATTCGCAGAACTCACGGGTTGCCGGACACTCTGGTGTCCGACAATGGGCCCCAATTCACGGCAGCCCAGTTTGAAGAATACCTGGCAGAGGAAGGCATCCGACATGCCCTCTCTGCGCCTTTCCACCCTGCGCCGAATGGTTGCAGAGCGTTCCGTCCGAGCGCTAAGGAGGCATTGTCCAGGCTCAAGCCAGGTGACTGGCAAACAAAAATAGACTTTTTCCCAGCTGCCCAGCACAGAACCCCAAGCACGCCACCGGGAAAAGCCCAGCCGAATTGCTAATGGGACGGAAACTCCGTGCCCACTTGACGCTTGAACCCCATTACACACCCGAGGGTTACAAGGGGAACTAGAAAAGACAAGGAAATGAGCATAGGCGACCGGGTGTGGGCCCGAAACTATGGGGACGGCCCTAGTTGGTCGCAGGACAAATAATAAAGATAACCGCCCAAAATCGTACGTGGTAGAGCTACCAGACAACCGAGTGTGGAGGCGCCATAGATCAGTTAAGGAAACGAATAACTGACAAACCGAACCAAATGAAACAGATCATGACCAATACCAATTTGAATCCACAGCTGACAATGACCCGGGAGGCGCAAGACTTAGCTGAGGTCCCAGAGTTCCAGCGACGCCATCAGGTCCCGAGGGAAACAGCAGGAAAGTTCCAAATTAATCCAAGGCCGGATGGCCAAGAAAAAGAGTCGGCCAATAATCCGGAGCCTGGCTCAGAGAAAGAGCTGGGAGGAGAAAACAGCCCCTCCGACCAGCTCAAAACACCACCCAGAACTGAACCGCGAGGTCAGAAAGAACTAGACGCCCAGGTTATTTGCGTGACTACGCCGAAAAATAACATGTAAATAAATATGTAAATAGAGGCAAAGTGTTTTCTGGGAGGAGGAGTGTTATGTATTCATGTTTGTACCTTTAAATATTTGAGCGGAAATCAGCACGCTTGTTGATTGGACAAGCCTCCAGCAGAACTGTATAAAAGGAGAGGTTTTTCCCCCAGCCTGTTGCTGGGTTCACCCTATATTAAAGAGCTGTTGTCACTACCCTGGTCTCCAGCCTCGTTACTTCCAGAACCTAACAGGGGGCACACCCTACACACACCCCGGTTGAGGCCTATCAGACCTCCTTGCAGCTTCCTGGACCTAAAAATGGGCTTTGTCACACCCCCTATGCTTCACCCTGCCCTGCACATGCACACATGATCCCCACCCCTCGATGCATGTTGCGACCCCCCACATCCCAAAAAAATCAGCTGGCTGGTGGAAGCGCACATGAGTGGTGGAGCTGAGCTAGGCGATGGCTTGCATGCCCACAGAGAGGCTCTGCATGCTAGCTGTGGCCCACGGCCATAGGTTCGCCATCCCGGTCCTAGGTCCTCATTTTATTGACCTCAAGGATGGGCTGAGTCAAATATAGATATGTTCCTATCAAACCTCACCCCAGAAGCTCAAGGAGTTCGCAGTGGTGATTAAATTGAGAATATGGAGACAATATAAGGTCATCTGGTGATGTTGTCCATAACCTGGTTTGTCCCCTTCTCCTTAAAAAATCACTAACTATTCTTTGATCGAAATCACCTTATACAAGAGGCCAACCTATATATCACAGGAGGGCTGATCTGAATAGCCATCAGATCCCCATAGCCAGTAAATTCAACCCGGTTAAAAAGAAAAATTTGAAATGGCTTCTACTCATAAGAATTTAATTGCAGTTCCCGGCCATACAGAGCTTTTTACTCAAATTCAAGTTCATTTTAGTTGAACTTCTTGAGTGAACACATGAGTCTTAGACGCTGGCTATATGCACAATAGCAATAGCAAGCAATAGCAGTTATTGTACTTTTCAGAGTACAAGACACACTTTTTCCCACCTAAAAGAGGGTGGAAATGTTGGTGTGTCTTATACACTGAATACAGTCATTTTTGGACTCCTGAGACCCCACCTCACACATCCCATTTTTTGCCAAAAACAGGCCTGTTTTTGGCAAAAACGGGGCCTGCAGAGGGCTTGGGAGGCCTGCAGAGTGTTCCTGGAGGCTGGAGAGAGCAAAAATGGGACACGTAGGGGGTTTGGGAGGCCAAAAACGGGCCCACTTTTTGTGAAAACGGGCCCATTCTTTGCAAAAACTGGGATGCTTTTGCCCTCCCCAGCCCCCAGAAGCACTCTGAAGGCCTCCCAAACCCTCTGCAGGCCTTGTTTTTGCAAAAAATGGGTCCATTCTTGGCCTCCCAAACCCCTGATGGTCTTAGTTGTCTCCCCAGCCCCAGATTCTGAGGCCTCCCAAACCCTCTGCAGGCCCTGTTTGTAGAAAAATAGACATTTTTTCAAAAACGGGACACACAGAGGTTTGGGAGGCCCAGAGTCTTCTGGGGGCTGGAGAAAAATCTTTTTTTGTTTTGTTTACCTCTTTGAAATCTTGGGATGTCTTATACTCTGGTAGGTCTTACAGTTCAAAAAATACGGTAGATTTCTATACCGCTTCACAGTGCTTCACAACCCTCTCTAAGTGGTTTACAGAATCAGCATATTGCCCCCAACTACTTCATTTTACTGACCTCGAAAGGATGGAAGGCTGAGTCAACCTTGAGCCTGGTGAGATTCAAACTCCCAAACTGCTGGCAGTCAGCAGTACTGCATTTTAACTACTATGCCACCATGGCTTTTTTTTCCCTCTGTGTTTGCACTGAAGCCTGTACCCCAGTCTCTTGACATAATAGAATAGAATAGAATAGAATAGAATAGAATAGAATAGAATAGAATAGAATAGAATAGAATAGAATAGAATAGAATTTTATTGGCCAAGTGTGATTGGACACACAAGAAATTTGTCTTGGTGCATATGCTCTCAGTGTACATAAAAGAAAAGATACGTTCATCAAGGTACAACATTTACAACACAAATGATGGTCAATAAATCAATATAAATCATAAGGATTGCCAGCAACAAGTTATACAGTCATAAATGGAAAGAGATTGGTGATGGGAACGATGAGAAGATTAATAGTAGTGCAGATTCAGTAAATAGTTTGACAGTGTTGAGGGAATTATTTGTTTAGCAGAGTGATGGCCTTCGGGAAAAAACTGTTCTTGTGTCTAGTTGTTCTGGTGTGCACTGCTCTATAGCATCGTTTTGAGGGTAGGAGTTGAAACAGTTTATGTCCAGGATGCGAGGGGTCTATAAATATTTTCACGGCCCTCTTCTTGATTCGTGCAGTATACAGGTCCTCAATGGAAGGCAGGTTGGTAGCCATTATTTTTTCTGCAGTTCTAATTATCCTCTGAAGTTTGTGTTTTTCTTGTTGGGTTGCAGAACCGAACCAGACAGTTATAGAGGTGCAAATGACAGACTCAATAATTCCTCTATAGAATTCCATGCTATCTCTTACTGGTCTGCTAAGAAAATGAGAATTATTTATAGATTTGAATATAGATTTTCAGCTTTCCTTTGAGAACCATGTCTTACTAGCCTGCTTAAAAGCATTCTACCAAATATTTAAGCCATGAAAGGTAGCCTCAAATGGCCAAGCAAGTTCTGGATTTGAGTTCTAACTCATTTCCTTATTCTGGGATTGCTCCCCCAAATTGCATGCCATTCTCGCACAGAAGCCCTGTTAATCTTCTTTGTATCATTCCAGTTTTAGTAGATGTCCTGCCAAATACTTCAGCAGTTTCTATTTATCTGCAAGGAATTCCATTACTAGGTCTTGATTATGGTGAAATAGTGCTTCCATTACATCTTGTTTTGGGCATTTGGAGGGAGGCTGAGGACAATGTTCTGAACTTGATACGTGCATGAACTTGAGATCTTCTGAAGATTGCCTTCTGCAAGGAAGCATTGTGATCGTCACATCACTCAGCAAAGTCCAGAAGTATCCTGGATTTAGCGCACAACACTTGTGTAAAGATAGATATAGTAGTGCATTGCTTTTTTTTTTGCATCTTCGGCTTCTCTTTACCCCTTTGCCAATACTTCTCTAGATGATTCGAATAGGTGTTTGGGTTTCATCTATACTGCTATAAGAGCTATTAGAACATTTGAGATTAAAGTCATTTAACATGTTCATGTAATATAGGATTAAAAAAATTGAAATAATTCAATTTCTCCCTCTAATTCACAAACACATATGTACAAATACACACACATGCAGGTTGTTGTGCCTCGCTCGCCCCCCTCTCCGCAGCCGGGCCCTTCTCATCTCCTGCCAGACACTGATAGTACAGGAGAATGTTCTGGCATGCCTCCAGCCCCCAGTCCTGGCACCATGCCCGAAGAAACTGAGCAAGACGAATGGCCTGACATGCCTCCAGCCCCCAGTCCTGGCACCATGCCCAGACAAACAGAGCAACTAAACCCCTCCCCCAAAGCATGTGAGCCTGAGGAATGTGAAGCCACTCATGAGCTAGTATTACCGACAGCTGGAGGCTGGAGAGATCCACGTTTCCAGAGAATGGAGAGGCGACGTCAGCAAAAGGAAGGGAGGGGCAGGCCTGGATAAGTGCTGAGTCATGGAGCCACACCCCATGGCCTATATAAAGGATTTGCTTTCTGGCATTCTCTGAGTCAGGCAAAGTCTAATCTGGATTGCTGAAGTCACACCTTGGATTCCTGCCTGCCCTGAGGACCCTGATAGGACTTTGGCAGAGCTGCAGAGGCACGCTTGATATGGACTTCCCCGACCCGGCCATCAGAGGAGGAGTGAGACACGACACAGGTGCTCTCTCACACACACACGTGCACACACAAACACATTTCCAGGAAAAATGTTGCTACACCCACTGAGATACATTTGAAATAATGGGTCATGAACATTCACATCCCATAGCTTGCATGGATACAGTGGGCAGCCAGCGAGCAAGATACATGTGCCACCCTTAAAAGCAGGGATACAGACCAGAGGTGGGTTTCCAATATTCTTACCACCAGTTCGCCCTGCGCATGCTTGCTTTGCATGCGCATAAGATGCATGCGCTTGGCCTTCTGCGCATGCACTTTGCTTGCTCGCATGCCTTCTGCGCATCCACCTGGCCTCAAAAATGTGCCCAAATAGGATGTCATAGAGTGGGGGCGAGTTGTCGGGCTACCCGCAATCTCTGCTAGCGGTTCACCCAAACCGGTATGAACCAGCTGAATACCACTTCTGATAAAGACCTCAGAATCTTTGAAATATCCTCAAAAGTTAGAGGATATTTCATCTTCAGCGAAAGTTCTGCAGCTAGCTGAGATTTCTGGAAAGCCTTATTTTGCAAAGGTCCCCACAACAAAATGGAATTCTTTAGATATTTTTTTTTTAGGAAGAATGTCAAAGAGCCAAGGAGTCTTCATTAATCTTATCTTTGAGATCAGTCAAATTTGAATTACGAATATAGTTACTAGGTTTTTAATAGATGCCATTGTTAAAAGCCCCACAAAATTTAAGACTCGGTGATCAATATTTGTGCCTTCTTAATTTGGGGGTCTTGCAAAGGAGTACACTTTAAGTCTGAATGACCACAAGTCTATCGTGTCTTGTATATACTTATCAGAGGATAAAAACCAGAATTTTGTGTCATTTTAACTGACTGAGACAGAGTAGAAAATTGCTGTACTTATGCGTTCCTTTTCATCAAAGTGAATGTTTTTGTCAGAATGTTTTAGTTGTCCCTCAAGTACATTATGATATATTAAGAAATGCAATCATCAAGTTTTTTTTAAAACAACAACAACAACATTTTAATGATCTTGTTATATTGTTGTGCACATTTTTTCACTGTGCTTGCTTTTTTTTATTAAAAAAAATATGTTATTTCAACAAAACATCAGAAAGAGAGAAAAGGGTCCTTCTTGGTTCCATTTTTCTGCCAACAAAAGATAGCCATAAATTAATTTTTGATGCTTTCCTTGGTATCAGACTACTGATAATGGGTGTGTGTATTTCATGCAGGAAACGCATGCACGCACACACACACACACACACACTAGAAATGTGCAGATCCTAGCATTCAACTTTCCCTTTTCTGTAAAGGAAAAAATATGCCCTATTACTTCATCCCAAAAACTCAGCAGTCCAGGACATGAAGTATACACAGTACATTTATCATCTACCTGGCTTACCTGGTTTCAACAAAATGTTTATGTTTATGTTTATTAGACTTTTATACCGCCCTTCTCCCGAAGGACTCAGGGCGGTGTACAGCCAAAAG
The DNA here is from genome assembly GCF_028640845.1 of Ahaetulla prasina. Taxonomy (NCBI): domain Eukaryota; kingdom Metazoa; phylum Chordata; class Lepidosauria; order Squamata; family Colubridae; genus Ahaetulla; species Ahaetulla prasina. The sequence continues at coordinate 128,204,901 of NC_080543.1, forward strand.
ATAAAAACCCATGTATATACAATTAAAACAAAAAATTTAAAACAGAGCATATTACAAAATGGCCGACATTAAAAATTTAAAATTTAAAACCCTAAAATAATAAAACCCCAATTAAAATTTAATAAAACTATTAAGCCAGTCCCGCTTGAATAAATAAGTGTGTTTTTAGCTCACGGCGAAAGGTCCGAAGATCAGGCACTTGGCGTAAGCCAGTGGGAAGTCCGTTCCAGAGCGTAGGAGCTCCAACAGAGAAGGCCCTGCCCCTGGGGGCCGCCAGCCGACATTGTTTGGCGGACGACACCCTGAGAAGACCCTCTCTGTGTGAGCGTACGGGTCGGTGGGAGGCATAAGGTAACAGCAGGCGGTCCTGTAAGTACCCGGGTCCTAAGCCATGGAGCACTTTAAAGGTAGTAACCAAAATCTTGAAGCGCACCCGAAAGACTACCGGAAGCCAGTGCAGACTGCATAGCAGTGGTGTTACGTGGGAGCAACGAGTGGCTCCTGTTACTACTCGCGCAGCTGCATTCTGGACTAGCTGCAGCCTCCGGGTGCACTTCAAGGGCAGCCCCATGTAGAGAGCATTGCAATAATCCAAACGAGAGGTGACCAGAGCGTGAGTGACCGTGCATAAGGCATCCCGGTCAAGGAAGGGACGCAACTGGCGAACCAAGCGTACCACTGTACCTCAGATTGCCGGGTGTGAATCCCTCTTTGTGAGGTGGGGTCATAGATGTCAGATGGGCTTGCTGGTCACGTACCTGGCTCCTTGCTGTGTGACAGCTGCCCTGCCCGAGCTCCTGGAGGTGCTTGCCGGGGTGGCAGTGGAGACCCCGAGACTATTAGTCATGGGGGACTTTAACTTGCCATCTGCCGGCTCGTCATCGACGGTAGCTCGGGAGTTCTTGGCCTCCATGACGGCCTTGGACCTGACTCAAGTAGTGGATGGCCCCACTCACATCGGGGGCGGCACACTGGACCTGATTTTTGTCTCTGGTCAGTGGTTGAGAGATCTGGACTTAAAGGAAATAGTCATTGAACCTTTGTCATGGTCAGATCACTCTCTCCTTCGCCTGGACTTTCTGACCGCTACCCAACACCGCAGGGAGACGGAACCATTACGTTGGTACCGTCCCAGGCGCCTGATGGATCCAGAGAGGTTTCGGACGGAGCTTGGGCCACTTCCTGAGGTCTGGCTCACGGCACGGCAGAGGAACTACCTGCAGCCGGGGACCGGGCCGGGGCTGGGGCTTTAGACCGTGCCGTGCCTTTGCGCCCTCTGCCCCGGCGCAGATCCCAACCGGCTCCTTGGTTCTCCGAGGAGCTGAGGGGGATGAAACGCCGGAGAAGACGCCTAGAGAGTTCCTGGAGGTCCAGCCGTTCAGAGGCTGATCGGACACTAGTTAGATCCTATACTAGGACCTACCTAGTGGCACTGAGGGAAGCGAGGCGTTGCTCGCCTCCTCCCTCATTGCGTCGGCAGATAACCGCCCAGCTGCCCTGTTTGGTGACCGCTCCCTCCTTCACCAGGGGCGGGATGACCCGTTGCAGGGGCGTGCTGAGAGTTTAACGGTTATCTATACGATAAAATCGCTCAGCTTAGGGACGGTCTGGACCAAAATTGTGGCGATTCAGACGGGGTATCTGAGGCGGTCTTGGTGATGTTGTTTGGGATGAGTTTGACCCTGTGACTCCGAGGACATGGACAGGTTGCTGGGTAGATTGAATGCCACCACGTGTTTACTGGACCCGTGCCCCTCCTGGCTGGTGCTGGCCACTCAGGAGGTGACACGAGGCTGGCTCCAGGGATCACGAGTGCTTCCTTGTTGGAGGAGTCTTCCGCCGCCTTGAAAGAGGCGTGGTGAGGCCCTCCTCAAGAAGCCTTCCTGACCCGCTGTTTTAGGTAATTATCGTCGGTCTCCAACCCGCTCGCGAAGGTTGTAGAGAGTATGGTGGCATATCAGTTTCCCCTGCACCTGGAGGAAACTGTCTATCTGGACCTGCTCCAGTCCGGCTTCCGACCCGGTTACAGCACTGAGACGGCTTTGGTCGCGTTGGTGGATGATCTCTGAGGGCCAGGGATAGGGGTTATTCCTCTGCCCTGGTCCTATTAGACCTCTCAGCGGCTTTTGATACCATCGACCATGGTATCCTGCTGCGCCGGTTGGAGGGATTGGGACTGCGAGGCACCATTTATCGCTGGTTCTCCTCCTATCTTTCCGACCGGTCGCAGACGGTGTTGACGGGGCAGAGGTCACCCCGCTGCGCCTCACTTGTGGGGTGCCGCAGGGCCGATTCTCTCGCCTTCTGTTCAACATCTATATGAAGCCGCTGGGTGAGATCATCAGTGGCTTCGTGTGAGGTACCAGCTGTACGCTGATGACACCCAGCTGTACTTTTCCACACCGGGCCACCCCAATGAAGCTATCAAGTGCTGTCCCGGTGTTTGGAAGCCGACGGGTCTGGATGGGGAGAAACAGGCTCAAGCTCAATCCTCCAAGACGGAGTGGCTGTGGATGCCGGCATCCCGGTACAGTCAGCTGAGTCCGGCTGACTGTCGGGAGCGAGTCATTGGCCCGATGGAGAGGGTGCGCAATTTGGGCGTTCTCCTGGATGCACGGCTGTCTTTTGAAGACCATTTGACGGCCGTCTCCAGGAGAGCTTTCCACCAGGTTCGCCTGGTGCGCCAGTTGCGCCCCTTTCTAGACCGGGATGCCTTGTGCACAGTCACTCACGCCCTTGTGACGTCTCGTCTGGACTACTGCAATGCTCTCTACATGGGGCTCCCCTTGAAGGGCATCCGGAGGCTGCAGTTGGTCCAGAATGCAGCTGCGCGGGTGATAGAGGGAGCCCCTCGTGGCTCCCGAGTGACACCTATCCTGCGCAGGCTGCACTGGCTACCTGTGGCCTTCCGGGTGCGCTTCAAGGTGTTGGTGAACGCCTTTAAAGCGCCCCATGGCATAGGGCCGGGTTACTTACGGGACCGCCTGCTGCTACCGAATACCTCTCACCGACCCGTGCGCTCTCACAGAGAGGGACTCCTCAGGGTGCCGTCGGCGCGACAGTGTCGTCTGGCGACACCCAGGGGAAGGGCCTTCTCTGTGGGGGCTCCCGCCCTCTGGAACGAACTCCCCAGGACTTCGTCAACTTCCGGACCTCAAACCTTTCATGAGCTTAAAACTTACTTATTTATCTGCGCTGGACTGGGTTAGTTTTTAAGTTATGGGTTTTTTAATGGGCTTTATCTCCAAATTTTAATTGTGGCCAATTTAAATAAGTTTTTTAATTGTATTTTAATTGTATTTATAGTGTATTGTGTATTTTTACTTGGCTGTGAACCGCCCTGAGTCCTTCGGGAGAAGGGCGGTATACAAATTTAAATAATAAATAATAAATAAATAAATAAATAAATACTTGGTAAAAGGCCCTCCTGGAGACGGCCGCCAGGTGTTCATCAAAAGACAGCCGTCCATCCAGGAGGACGCCCAAGTTGCGCACCCCCTCCCTTGGGGCCAATAACTCGCCCCCAACAGTCAGCCGCGGTTGCAGAAGTTATGTGGTGGACATGCCCTAGGTCCCATCCATTGACACTCAATTTATGCATCAATTAAATCTGTGATAAAGGCCCTTTGTCACTTTGTTTGTCTGTTTGTTTATAAAGTGATGCGTCTGTGGCTAAGACGCTGAGCTTGTTGATCGAAAGGTCGGCAATTCAACCATTCGAATCCCTAGTGCCGCATAACGGGGTGAGCTCCTGTTACTTGTTCCAGCTACTGCCAACCTAGCAGTTCGAAAGTACGTAAAAAATGCAAGTGGAAAAATAGGGACCACCTTTAGTGGGAAGGTAACAGCGTTCCATGTGTCTTTGGCATTTAGTCATGCCGGCCATATGACCATGGAGACATCTTCGGACAGTGTTGGTTTTTCGGCTTTGAAACGGAGATGAGCACCTCCCCCTAGAGTCGGGAACGACTAGCACATATGTGTGAGGGGAATCTTTACCTTTACCTAAAGACCCTTATTCTAACAGGCTGGTTAGAAATTGATGAGAACTGGAGTCCAAGAAACTCTCCCTGAATATAACAGAATAACAAAGTTGGAAGGGACCTTGGAGATCTTCTAGTCCAACCCCACCTCAGAAGGATGAAAGGCTGAGACAGCCTTGAGCCTGGTGAGGTTCAAACTGCCAAATTCCAGTCAGCTGGCAGTCAGCAGAAGTAGCCTGCAGTACTGCACTCTAACCACCGTGCCACTGTGGCTTAATCTACAAATTAGGATAAGTGCATAGATAGGTTGGGGTATAAATATTTTGTAAATAAATGATTACTTTGTCTTTCAAAGCCAGATTTTTTTAAGGGGAAAAAAAAACATTTCTGTTTGCAACAATCATATTATGTGCCAGTAGCTAACATAAGTTAATAGTTTGTTGGGTGAAAAAAACTCTTTTTTTTTTTTGTCCTGAAAATGCTGCCAATCAATTTCTTTGGATGTCTGCCAGTGAAATTCTTCCGAAAGGAAAAAGATACTTTCCCCCATACCACTGTCCCACGTTCATTGCATTGGATAAACTTGGTCATCGGATAATGCCATGCCCCTTGGTTTTGGGTGTATGTAAGAGAATGATGGAAACTCCTGTAAATTCATTTATGCACCAGAAAAGTGGGAAATTAGACATGAAGGATTCCATTGAGCATGCTACCATTCATAGTATGATTGTCATAGATTAACAGAGTTGGAAGGGACCTTATAGGTCATCTAGTCCAATCCTCCACTCAAGTAGGAGACCCTACACCATTTCTGACAAATGGCAGTCCAATCTTTTCTTCAAAGTCTCAAGTGATGAAGCTTCCACAACTTCTGAAGGCAACGTCTGTTCCATTGGTTGATTGTTTTCACTGTCAGAAAGTCCCTCTTCATTTCTAGGTTGAACCTTTTTATTTATTTATTTACATTTATATCCCGCCCTTCTCCGAAGACTCAGGGAGGCTTACAGTGTGTAAGGCAATAGTCTCATTCTATTTGTATATTTATATACAAAGTCAACTTATTGCCCCCCCCAACAATCTGGGTCCTCATTTTATCTACCTTATAAAGGATGGAAGGCTGAGTCAACCTTGGGCCTGGTGGGACTCGAGCCTGCAGTAATTGCAGGCTGCTGTGTTTTAATAACAGGCTATCTTACAGCCTGAGCCACCATGAACCTCTCCTTGTCCATTATTCCTTGTCTGGCCTTCAGGTTCCTTGGAAAACAACTTGACCCCTTCCTCTCCATGGCAGCCCCTCAAGTATTGGAACACTGCTATCATGTCTCCCCTGGTCCTTCTCTTCACTAGACTACCCATGCCTAGTTCCTGTAACCGTTCTTCATATGTTTTAGTCTCTCATTTTTCTTTTTTGTGAATTTTTCTAAAAACAGTTAAGTTGGTTTATTGGACAATCTGTCTATTGTATTGAAAAGTGGCCTTAAAAAATTCTCAATTACTTCGAAGGAAAGTAACACATAATATGATATGTGATCATGATTCCTTCCTTCCTTCCTTCCTTCCTTCCTTCCTTCCTTCCTTCCTTCCTTCCTTCCTTCCTTCCTTCCTTCCTTTACAGATTAACAGAGTTGGAAAAGACCTTGTAAATCATCTAGTCCAACACCCCCCCAAGCAGGAGACCCTACACATTTCTGACAAATCCTTCCTCCCTCCCTCCCTCTCTTCTGTATCACCAGACAAGATAGAAAGACTTGCACATGGATTAGAGAACAAACAAAAGTATAAGATGCCATCAAGAGAGTAAAAGAATTGAAATGGAAATGGGCTGGCCACATAGCAAGAAGAACTGAGGGCAGGTGGACCAAGGCTGTCATAGAAGGGATCCCACTTGATGAAAAAAGTATCCACAAAAGAGAATTAAACATCAGCAAGTATTGCATAAGAAAACTCAGAACCATATACATGTGGAAGAGGCCTTCATCCTGCAGTGTATATTGTTGTTATTAGTTGCAAAGTCATGTACAACTCATCATGAACCCATGGACAACATTCCTCCTTCCTGTCCTCTACCATCCTCTGGAGTCCATTTAAGCTCATGCCTACTGCTTCAGTGACTCCATCCAGCCACCTCATTATTTGTCGTCCCTTTCTTCTTTTACCCTCAGTCTTTCCCAGCATTACATTCTTCTCCAGTGAGTCCTTCCTTCTCATAAGGTGGTCAAGTATTTGAGTTTCATCTTCAGGATCTGGCCTTCTAAAGAGCAGGCTGGGTTGATCTCCTCTAGGACTTATTGGTTTGATTGCCTTGCAGTCTGAGGGACTCACAGGAATCTTCTTCAGCACCATAGTTCAAAAGCCTAAATTCTTTGGTGCTCAGCCTTTCTTATGGTCCAACTTTCACAGCCATACATTGCAACTGGGATAGCCTTGACTATACTTTTGTTGGCAGGTTGTATAGACAATGACTAAAATGATGATGATGATGATGATGATGATGATGATGATGATGATGATGATTGTTTACTAGATACATGGTCTATGCCAAATGACTTCACGCTGAGAGAAATCTTGATTCCAAAAAGAAATAAAATATTCAGGCTTTATCATGACATGAAGCTGAAACAATTTTACTTTTTTTTAATCTACGAAGTCCCCATAAATATATTATTTAAAACTTCTCTCTCTAGCTGAGATTTGAGTCTGAAAGGCAATGGTTTGTATGAGCCCATGCTTTTGGAATGAAGTGATCTCAATTCATAAATAATAATTTTAACTACTGAGCTACTTCATAAGAACATAAGCAAAACTTCTCTATGGGAAGTTCACTAAGAGACCAAGAGTGTAATTATTCTTCAACAATGAGAATTATCCATCATTGCTAAGTTTGCATGCATGCAGACACAATGGAGTTAAGCACATAAAAGAGAAAAAGCCCTTTGAGTCATGGTGACTTCTGATGATTATATGGACATAACCCCAAAGATTCCTTGGTAGCAATATGGTTGTTTTGACTTTCTGGTCTTTGCTACAACACTAGTATGTTGTGTTGATGTCTCATTAGCTACAGATTGTCCCCTCCAAGTATTAACCAGGCGTGACCCCAATTAGCATCCAAGTCCAAACAAAGCTTAGTAGATGTTGTCACCTGCTTGGAGAGAGAGTGTATATCCACCGATCCCCTATTTCTAAATTATACCATTGGATAATTTAGTCTCCAATTAGATCCTGACAGCTTACAAGAATGACTTCATTCCGTCCTAACAATATTCACTAGAGGCTTACTTATTCATAAGCCTTCTAGAAGGGTGGCGGTAAAAGTCACTTTAATTTACATTAAAGGAGAATTAGTCAAAGATGCTAAGCCCCTGAGAATTCATCCCAGCAAAGAATGGGTGTCTGCACTGTGTTGGATTCCATTTTTCAGGTGAATAACAATTTTCACAGAACTCCCAAACTATATTCCTCTATTGTTGTTTCTTGAATAGAACTTGTATACTGCACAAGTCAAAAAGAGGGCTGTGAAAATATCTACAGAGCCCTCACATCCTGGACATAAACTGTTTCAACTCCTACCCTCAAAATGATATTATAGAGCAATGCACACCAGAACAACTAGACTCAAGAGCAGTTTTTTTCCCTGCATGCCATCACTCTGCTAAACAACTAATTCCCACATTACTGTCAAACTATTTACTAAGACTGTATTGCTATTCTTCTTCTCATCCTTCCTACTTATGTATCTCCTCCTATTTATGACTATAACCTTGTTGTTTGTATCTTTACGATTTATTTTGCTTTATTTAATTTCTTAGTATGATTTGATTGCTTATTTAGTACCCTATGACTATCACTAAGTGTTGTATCTTATGATTCTTGATGAATGTATTTTTTATGTACACCGAGAGCTTATGCACCGAAGACAAATTCCTTGTTTAAATCACACTTGGCCAATAAAGAATCTATTCTATTCTATTCTATTCTATTCTATTCTATTCTATTCTATTCTATTCTATTCTATTCTATTCTATTCTATTCTGTTAGAAATATCCTCCCTATAGGAAACCTACATATAACTGGAAGCCTGATTTGCCTTGAGTAGATGTGGCTGGGTTAGATATCTTCACGCAATGAGCCATTTAAAGTTACAACACTGTTAAGGTTTCACTTTCTAATAACATTCCTATAGTTGACATTGCACCCAATGTTAATCATATTGTTCCATTGATTTTATTGTCATGCTCTATATTCTGTTATTTTGGTTTTAATGATTGCAATTAGCCTTCTGAGCTTACAAAAGAAAGGGGCCATAAATTACACATCCATACACAGCAAGGGGTAGGTGAGTTTAAGTGCTGGAGGTATTAAAATATCAATATCAAATTACAAATGATGTTATATGTAGCTGGAGAGGAAGGAGGGGGAGGGGAGGGGCTGAGAAGATTGCTAACTCCCCAGGCTCAACTTGAGTTGGGCAAACTCAGCATCAATGAATTCGTCTTCATCATATCTATCAGCTTAAGTGAAACATTGAGTTTAAATCGGTATTCAGTGATGTTTCCAAAATTAGGAACTCTTATCTGCCCAATGGTGTCATGTAAATAAAATTCTACTGAGCAAGCAAGGCACATTTTCAGTGTGATTATGTGAAGGAACAAAGTTTACTACAGGGGAAAAAAATGTCTAATGCTTCATAGCTCCTCTTTAGAAGTGACTTTGACCTGGCTGTCCTCTGAAATATAAGTAAGTCAAAAATATAAGTAAGCCAAAATGTTCTGTAGACAGATACTGTAATCATAAAGGTAAAGGTTCTCCTTGCACATATGTGCTAGTCGTTCCTGACTCTAGGGGGCAGTGCTCATCTCCGTTTCAAAGCCGAAGAGCCAGCGCTGTCCGAAGACGTCTCCGTAGTCATGTGACCGGCATGACTAAATGCCAAAGGAGCATGGAATTCTGTTACCTTCTCACCAAAGATGATCCCTATTTTTCTACTTGCATTTTTTACCTGCTTTTGAACTGCAAGGTTGGCAGAAGCTGGGACAAGTAATGGGAGCTCACCCTGTTACGCGGCACTAGGGATTCCAACCGCTGAACTGCTGACCTTTCGATTGACAAGCTCAACTTCTTAGCCCCTGAGCCACCGCGTCCCTACTGTAATTATACACACACACAAACACACAAACACACACACACACACACACATACACATATATATGTGTGTATGTGTGTTTGTATGCTGTGTGTGTGTATACACACAACACAGAGAGACAAACAGACAGACAGATAGATCTTTCATCACTCAGCCATTCAGAACAGTTGCATGGCAATTAGTAAAAGTGAACTTTCTTAAAACAACAACAACAGCAACAATGAAATATTCACAACTTTGGCCTTAAAGAAAGAAGGGGAAAAAAAAGAGAACTACTGAATTGTGCCTAGTTTTGTTTAGAGCCAGAGGTGTTTCTTTTTTTAAAAAAAATGTGCACACGCATACACATAACAAAATACTGATTTATGCAACTGTCAGTTCTGAATGCATGCAACACAACTTTTTCAGATTGAATCCCATTGATTTTCTATAACAGTGTCAGGTAGTCAGTGCATCACAACAATGAGGACTGTAATAAATAATCCTATTGGAAAGAACGTGATTCTCCTCATCTTAAAAGCACAGGGGAACATCTTGTTCACTCGTTTCTTGCAGCTTAAGCTGCAGGGTTGTGGTTGTGGTTGTTTTTTTAAGAAAAAATAGATTCTTTTGTTCATTCCCTATCTGCATTTTCAGTTTGGTGGGCATGCTTTATTTTTCCTAAAAAGTCCTTGAACATAACTTGTTAGTTATAAATATCATCCTACTTATGAAACATGAAGAGGTTTTATAAATGAATTCTCGTCTGCTTATTTTTGAGAAGTTATTTTAACTGGGGGAAAGGAAGAGATTTCAAAGAATGGTTGCAGATGAGTAATTCTGGGGAAAAAAGAAGGAAAGAAGGAAGGAAGGAAGGAAGGAAGGAAGGAGAGAGAGAGAGAGAAAGAAAGAAAAATAAAGAAGGAAGGAAGGAAGGAAAGAAAGAAAGAAAGAAAAAGGAAGGAAGGAAAGAGAAAGAAAGAAAGGAAGGAAGAAAGGAAGGAAGGAAGGAAGAAAGGAGGAAGGAAGGAAGGAAGGAAAGAGAAAGAAAGAAGGAAGGAAGGAAAGAAAGAAAGAAGGAAGAAAGGAAGGGAGGGAGGGAGGAGGAGGGAGGAAGGAAGGAGAGAGAGAGAAAGAAAGAAAGAAAGAAAGAAAGAAAGAAAGAAAGAAGGAAGGAAGGAAGGAAAGAGAAAGAAGGAAAGAAGGAAAGAAAGAAGGGAGGGAGGGAGGGAGGAAGGAGAGAGAGAGAAAAAAGAAAGAAGGAAGGAAGGAAGGAAGGAGAGAGAGAGAGAAAGGAAGGAAGGAAGAAAGAAGGAAAGAAAGAAAGAAAGAGAAAGAAAGGGATTCCATCTGCAATTTAATATTTCTCTTGGCCAATCATAGCCACTTTTAAAGAACAAGATTATCTCTGGTTATCTGAGCATAGCATTTCTAAGCTAGGATTCCTATTCATATATTTTTGAGTAGCTGTATCTTATGCACCATATGAAATCTATTCCTTGCTTTGTTATTGATTGCTTAGTGTTTTTCTATCATCTCTCATTCATAGGATCTAAAATTGGTAAATAATTTAAATGTTGTGAAGGCATTCATTCCAGCAACTTCAGAAGTAATTCTAAAATTACTCCTCACCAGCGAAATACTTAGCTAATGCTGATAAGAAATGGTTTACTATTTATAGTTTTCTGCCTGTGGAGTTAATGCAGCATATACCAGAACTAAACTGCATCTGCATTGTTCCAAAGAAAATAAAGATGAGTTTAATTCAAAGGAAACTTTATCTTTTCTTATCAATAAAATACAAGCTTTTGACTGATCTTGTCTGGGATCAGAAACTAAACCCAATCAAAGCAAGTTAATACTAAGAGAGAAACAAAAAGAAAATTCCTGCTGGTTTTTTTTTCCCTATTAAAAAATAGGAAAAAAAATATTTGATCCCTTCTATATTACCACCAAAAAAACCACACTTCATTAATATATTCATGAAGTCACCATGAATCAAACTTTAACTCAAACTAGATCTTGCTCTTAACTACTTTTGGTGGGTTATTCTAGAAGATGGTTCTGTTGTGGTCAGTCAGCAGCCTACGGAGCTGGCAACGGAGTCGGACAGCAATGAGGCTGAGGTGAGGCCAGGGCCATCGGGGAGTAAGGTGCAGAGCCTCCAGAGCCTGAGAGTAGTGAGGAAGAGGAAGAGGAGGAGCCTGTTCCTAATGCACGCATGAGAAGAGCTGCCAGAAGGCAAGAGCAGCTCAAGCAAAGAGGACAACTTGGGAGTAGGGCCAAGAGATGATTGGCCCCTCCCATAAGGCTTAAAACAGACCAGCACCGGTGTTTCAGCTTACCAGAAAACAACATTGTAGATGCATACTCTGCTTCTGGACATGTGACTTCTGGACATTTATCAGGAAGGGCCTTTGGCAGTTTGCCTAATTGGACTAAGGTTTGGGAGATAACTGAGGAATTTGTGTTGGGAGGCATTTGTTTTACTTTGAGTTGAAGGAGGCTCAAGGTTGTAAGGATAGAATACTATTATTCACCAAAGGGAAAAGCGAATGCAAGATGCATATAAATCTATAAACATGATGTCTCGACCATTTCATTGAACTAATTGAATAACATTTACAAGTGAAGGAAAAACTATGGAATGAGACATGGCATGAATTGGATTACACGGAAAAGTTGGGAGAAGAGACTTTTTTCTGATATTTCCCGCATTAGAATTTGTCTCTCCTTGACAAATTGCCATTTTATACTTGAATATAAAAATACCCAGTGCAGCATATTCAGTAGTCATAACAGTGGAACAGCTTCCCCAGAATGATTCAATTATGTTTACTTTCTTTTTTTTTTTTGGCTGCGGAGGCAGCAGATTAAAAGTTTGCATGGTAACCACTGAAAGTGTTTCTGTGTCTGACTGTGACATACAGCCACTAAAACTGACTTAATTGGCCTCAGCAGGTTGTAACTCTAATCAGGAATGTAGCAGAAAGGAGAGAAAGAGTGATAAATATTGCTCGGGCAAATGAAGAATTTGTGGAGTTTATTGGAAGAGCATTTGAAGGAAGTAGGAGAGGTGATCATATACTGTGTTTCCCCAAAAATAAGACCAGGTCTTATATTAATTTTTGCTCCAAAAGATGCATTATGGTTTATTGTCCAGTTAGGTCTTATTTACAGTACTAAACACCACCATCTGGTTGACGATCTTAACTGGGGCTTATTTTTGAGTAGGGCTTATATTACAAGCATCCTGAAAAATCATGCTAGGGCTTATTTTCCAGCGGGTCTTAGACTAGAAAATTAGTCATAACAACATTCCGTATTCAAGGACATTTTTGCCTGCATCTGCTGGAGACTGCCTGCCAGTTGAATGTGAAGAGTTGATTGGGCTATGTGATGAACTTGTGAGTGTGGGGCAGGGCTGTGAACTGTTAGCTGAGTGGAGAAAACCTGGAAGCTTTCAGATTCAGGTTTTCCCAGATGTGCCATCATGACATCTCTAATAACTTTGAGGAACCTCAGGCCTCGGAGTTTTATTTCTTTGGGGGTGTTCCTTGGAACCCTGACAACCTGCTCTAACATATGTTGGTCAAACATGGACACTAACCTCACAATTAATACAAAAGCTAGGAATGGCACAAAAAGCCATGGAAAGATACACATTCGGCATCACAAGACAAAATAGAAAGAACTGCACGTGGATTAGAGAACAAACAAAAGTATACAATATCATCAAAGGGAGTAAAAGAATTTGAAATGGAAATGGGCTGGTCCTCTAGCAAGGAGAAATGATGGCAGGTGGACCAAGGCAGTCATAGAATGGATCCCACTTGATCATAAGCATTCCCGAAAGAAACCTAAAAAAAGATGAATTGATGACATCAGCAAGTATTGTGGAGCCAATTGACAAAAGAAAGCTCAGGACCGTATTGATTGGAAGAGGCCTTCATCCTGCAGTGAATATTAATAGACAATGGCTAAGATGGTGATGATGATGTCATGTTTATATTATATCATGATTACATTGTACGACCATTTCCCTGTTTCAAAATTGAGTGGCCTAGAAGTGGAGCTCTCACCTCACAATCAGGAGGCTATGAGTTTGATCCTAGGTAGAGCCAGATATTTCTCTCTCTGGGCACACTGAGAATATATCTGCTGAGCAAAACTCTTCATTGGTGACAGGAAGGGCATCTGGCCATTAAAAGAGTCTGCTAGCTCCATTCAGACTCCACCCTGCAAGGAATTATGGGGTCGTTAAATGATGATGATTTTCCTATTTCAAAATGATGTTGATTACATCCCTCTCTGTACAAATTCTTTATCCTCAGCTTTATATGTATTTGTTAGTTCAATCTCCTTAGCCTGGGCCTTTTCTCTTTCTGTGTTTTCTGTTTTCAACTTTATGATGTAACTACATTTTTTGGGGGGATGCTGGAAGCACTGAAGCCAACCCATACAAAGAGAAGATTGTCCATCTTAACTATTGTCCTCCGCAAGATCAAGAAATCACAGCTTGCCTCTAAAGATATTTTGTATTGCATGCAAGCAAAGATTGGAAAACCAAGTGTATGCGGTATAATATTTCCATTTTAACAAGCATTTCCATGAGACCTGCCTTTAGTAGACAATATGAACGCTCGCTTGTTTCAGGCTATTTTTTTCCCCAGCATTAGGTGTGTTTTTTTGTCTTTGCTATCACCTTTCAAATGAACCATTTTTTCCCCCTTTTGCTTAAAACATAGCCTCCTTTTCTGCAGAGTCACTCACAAAAGCTATGGATGTGAGATATAGGGGAGGGAGAGTGGGGAGGGGAGGAGAACCATCTTCACTTTTCTTGTTCCTTTATGATACATTCTTCGGATGCATGCCATAAAGCTTTGTTCAAGCCATTTTTTAATATCTCAGATAACAAGTGTCCATCAATTTTCTCAGCCGTAAGAGAAGAAAGGGCTTAAATTCTCTGACACTTCAACACAAATGTTTTTTTCCCATCTCTTTGAATGCTCCCACTCCCTCGTTCTCTTGAATGCGGCTTGCAAATCCTCGAATGACACCAAGAGTGACAAAAATTGCAATGAGTTTATAGCTGTCCTTAACAATGTACAAGAATCAAATATAAACACCGCCATTATACCAGTCGGGTTTCTGTGAATAGCAGAACACCGCTCGGCTCCTAGCCTCTTTTCACATCTTCCCTTCAATATTCGAAGGGCTGAAATAGAGAATGAAATGGGCAATCTTATTTATGCATTTTTTTTTAAGAGTCTTGAAAATAGCAGCAATTGAGGATCTCAATCTGGACAACCCAAGCTGAGAAAGAGAAGAACAATACCTTCAGTTCCAGGGCTAATTTCACAGAGCCGGGGTGGTGCCCTGCTTAGAAGGCAGTTTTGCAGGCTATTTCTGCTGACTGCCGACTGCCAGCAGTTCGACAGTTCGATTCTCACCAAGCTCAAGGTAGATTCAGCCTTCCACGTTTCCGAGGTCGGTAAAATAAGAACCTGGATTGTTGGGGGCAAAATGCTGAGTCTGTAAACCGCTTAAAGAGGGCTGGAAAGCACTGTGTTGCAGTATATAAGTCTAGCAATAGCAATAGTACTTAGACTTATATACCGCTTCATGGGGCTTTACAGCCCTCTCTAAATGGTTTACAAAGTCAGCATATTGTCCCCAACAATATGGGCCTCATTTTACTGACCTCGGAAGGATGGAAGGCTGAGTCGACTTCGACCCTGGTGAGATTCGAACTGCCAAACTTCTGGCAGCCAGCAGTCAGCAGAAGTAGCCTGCAGTACTGCATTCTAACCACTGCATCACCACAGCTCATTTAAGTCTAAGTGATATTGCTAGTACTATTAGCCAAATAGCACAAAGCAGTGGTCCCCAACTTTTTGGATGCCAGGGACTAGTTCTGTGGAGATGGGTTTTTCCATGGATTGGGGTGGGCAGCATGGTTTTGTGTGCTCCCCGCCAGAGGTGGTATTCAGAAGGTTCTGATCAGTTCTGGAGAACTGGTAGCAGACATTTTGAGTAGTTTGGAAAACTGGTAAAGACCACCTCTGACTGGCCCCGCCCACATTTATTCTCTGCCTCCCAAAACTGTCAACCCAGCTGATCGGGAGGAAATGGGGATTTTGCAGTAACCTTTCCCTGGAGTGGGGAGGGAATGGAGATTTTACAGTCTCCTTCCCCTGCCACTCCCACCAAGCCACTCCCACCAAGCCACGCCATAACCACCAAGTCATGCCCACAGAACCGATAGTAAAAAAAAAATGAATCCCACCACTGCTGCCTGCATCCCAGATGTGGCTTCACTGATGTGTGGTCTGGTTCCTGGTGGGCCATGGACCATACATGGTCTGGTCTGCCGTCCAGGGATTGGGGACCCCTGGAATAAAGAAAAGTTCAGTCTCCTTTTACTATTCAATATTATTCCAACAACATCACCATTTTATGACTGTTTGGCCTCTTCATTCTTCCTCCTCCTCTTCCTCCCCTCCCCTCCCCTCTCCCTCCCTCCCTCTCTCTGTCATGTAAATCAAACCACAACAGTTTTAAAGTCATAGCTTGCAAACTCGACCAGTTGTATTTTACACATCAAAACGGTTTTCAAGTAAAGCTGAATGTGATGTGTGCCACAGATTATTAAAGGATCGTTTGATAACCGCATCCATGAAATGGTGAACTGCAGGATTTTCACAGTTGATTATTGATGGATCGCGTGCCATCAAGCCGCTGTCAATTTAGCAACCGCACAGACGAGACTTTCTCCCCAGTGATTTGTCAGCAAACCTGGCCCTTCTAATGGCAACAGCTATCGGTAATGGAATCCATCCACCTTGCCACTGGTGATCACCGCAATATATGGAAATGGCGGCTGTTCCTCTGGCAGCCGACACTGCTAGCAAACAGCCAGATTGATTCACCGTGCACCACCGCAGGAGCAGAAATCCTTCAACCGCTGCACCTGTCTTCATAGTCATTTCAGGATGACAGCATACGGGTGAACCCTATGAGCACAGCCTCATCAAGTCAGCCCTGGACATTCACATATTTCACAACTAGTTTTAAAGTCCAAAAGGCCTTCAATCATGTGATTTAATCTAAATGACTAGCAGCTTTTTGCTTCCTTGTTCATAAAAATGATTTAATACAAAGTAGAGGGCTCGGAAATCAATCTTTGCAGTCAAAGAAACTTGTGTAGCATTGTCCTTTCTTTCTTTCGTTCTCTCTCTCTCTGTCTCCCTCTCTCTCTCTCTTTCTTTCCAGAAAATAACTTACGTCACCCTTGTATTAAAAAGGAGAGGAATTCAGTGACTGAATACAGTGTAATTTTTTTTTTAAATAACAGCTTTTAATCAATGTTCTTGGGAATGTGAATTCTGTAAATAAAGGAAAGCTTCATGAAGAAACAAGACTGGTACTTCTGCACAACATCCTTGAACTTGTTCACATCCTACAAGAAACGAATTTGATGAGGTGCCCACAAAAAGGGTAGAAAGATTAAGTTTTTCCTGCTAACCAGGTCGGGCCTCGCTGTAGTTGTGTGCCCACACTAGGTCGCCTATTGCCATCCCTCTTGTTTTTCCGAGCGCCCCCTTGTAACCGTCTGGTGTGTAGTTCGGGTTTAAACGGTCTAGTGGGCACCTGAGCTTCCGACCCATTAATAACTCTGCTGGGCTTCTGCCAGTTGTGACACAGGGGGTTCTGTGTTGGACGGCCAGGAAGGTATCGATTTTTGTTTGCCAGTCACCTGGCCTGATTCTGGACAATGCCTCTTTTGCGCTCCGGACGGAACGTTCTGCAAGGCCATTCGTCGCAGGGTGGAAAGGCGCCGAGAGGACATGCCGGATGCCCTCTTCTGCGAAGTACCCCTCAAACTGGGTTGCCGTGAATTGCGGGCCGTTATCGGATACTAACGTGTCGGGCAACCCATGGGTTACAAATAGGTGCCGTAGGACTGAGATCACCACCTCGGCTGTCATGGATCTCATGAGAATGATTTCCAGCCATTTGGAGTACGCATCGACTACCACCAGAAAGGTTTGGCCGTGGAAAGGGCCGGCAAAATCGATGTGAATCCTAGACCAGGGCCCTTGGGGTTTCTCCCATTCCTGAATCGGGGCCGTTGGGGGTAGCGGTCTGGACTCCTGGCAGGCCTGGCATTTCCCTACCCTCTCAGCAATTTCCGAGTCCATTAAGGGCCACCACACATAGCTTCTCGCTAGACCCTTCATCCTCACGATCCCTGGGTGACCTTCGTGAAGGAGATCCAACACCTTTTCCTCAATCTCCGGGATCACCACTCGATCCCCCCATAGCAGGCACCCCCCTTGAGCCGAGAGTTCCCCACGTTTTTTTACAAACTCTTTAAAACGCTTGCCCGGCGCAGCGGGCCAACCTCTTTGTACCCAACCAATCACAGTTCTTATTGTAATGTCCTTATACAAAGCCCGAGCCACCTCTTTGGATGTGACTGGGCCAGAGTCCAAAGAGTCAATTAGCAGAACTGGTATCCCTGGAGTGGGGTCTTCAATAGTCTCTGGTAACGGGCATCTGCTCAGGCGTCTGCATGCCCTAATTCCTTTCCTGGCCGGTGTAGTAATTTGTAAGAATACGCTGCCAGGAAGATAGTCCATCGGGTCAGTCTTGGCGAAAGTGCCACGGGCGTTGGGCGATCGCCTGCCAGCAGACCTAGCAAGGTCTATGGTCCGTGATGATTTCAAAATCACGACCAAATACATATTCATGGAATTTCTTTACTCCTGAGACTATAGCCAAGGCTTCCTTATCAAGCTGGCTATAGTTCCTTTCAGTTGATGTCATGGTTCAGGGGTAGTATGCAATGGGGGCTTCTGTGCCATTAGGTAACCTGTGGCTGGGCACAGCCCCACCCCATAGGAGATGCATCGCAGCTTAACACTAATGGCAGTGTGCCATTGTACTGGATAAGGAGGCTATCACTCGTTAGGAGATTTTTACCCTTGAATGCCCTAGCTTCCGCCTTTCCCCAAGACCATGCAGCCATCTTAGCTAATAATTTATGCAGCGGCTCTGCTACTGTTGCCTTATTCCTTAAGAATACTGCGTAGAAGTTGACCAGACCCAAGAATGCCTGTAACTCCGTTTTGTTCTTGGGCACCGGGGCCTTCCTGATGGCCCGTACCTTGCTTTCAGTGGGGTGAATCCCTTCCCTGTCTATCCGGTAGCCCAGGGATTCCACTGATTCAACCCCGATATGGCATTTGTTCAGTTTAACTTTTAGACCGGCAGACCGGAAAATGCCCAAAACTTTTCGCAGCCTCGCCCCTAATTCCTCTAGGTTTTCAGCGGATACCAGTACATCGTCAAAGTATGGTACCACCCCTGGTAGGCCCTGCAATAGCCGCTCCATCAGGTTCTGAAATAACCCTGGAGCCACACTAACCCCAAACTGTAATCGGGTACACTTAAAAGCCCCTCTGTGAGTCACAATTGTCTGCGCTTCGGCTGTGCTGCTGTCTACGGGCAGCTGTTGATAGGCTTGGGCCAAGTCTAGCTTGGCAAAAACTTGCCCTTGCCCCATTGAGTGCAGTAAGTGCTGTACCACCGGGACGGGGTAAGCACTCTTTTGCAACGCTTTGTTAAGCGTTGCCTTGTAGTCAGCACAAATCCGGACCGATCCGTCCGGTTTGACTGGGGTGACTATGGGGTCTCCCACTTTGCATGGTCAACTGGCACTAGGATTCCCTGGTTTACTAGCTTGTCCAGTTCCCGGTCAATCCTGGGCTTTAGGGCGAACGGGACCCTCCTAGCCTTTAGGCGGATAGGGGCAACTTGGGGGTCTAAGTTAAAGGATATAGGGGTCCCCTTGTACTTGCCCAGGCAGTCTTTGAAAACGTCCCCAAACTCCTTCGTGAGTGCGTCTTTGAGGTCGACTTCGTTTCTGAAGATTCCAGTCACTCCCATGCCCAATGCTCGAACCAGTCCAGTCCCAACAAGCTTGGCAGGGTCCCATCGACGATGGTGATGGGCAGAGTTTTCTTGTATTGTCCATACTCGGCGTGGACGGACGTTACCCCTCGAACAGGGATCGATTCCCTTGGTAGTCTTGTACCTTTAATTTCTGTGGTTGCAGCTTGCGCTTTGCGATGGCGGTAAGGCTCTCACGAGGTTGTCCCAGGACATGATCGTGATCGATGAGCCGGTGTCCACCTCCAGTCGGCACGGCACCCCCTCAATCTTTGCTTTTGTGAAGATTTTCTTTTCTAGGCGTGTTGATGCGTGACCCACTCTCATGACAGTTTGGTTTAATTTCGCGCCTTTTTTAAACTGACCACTCGCGGGCCCCTTCGTCGTCCCCGCGCTCTGATTGGCCGGTTTGAATTTTTGGCGGGAAGGTTGGGGAGCTCGACAGACCTGTGCTAGGTGCCCCTTCCTTTCGCATCGCCGACATGTTGCATCTTTAAATCTGCATTGTTGTCGTTGGTGTTGCCCTCCGCAACTCGCGCAGTCGCCCCGGTCGTCTTTCTCCGGCCTCCTGGTGTGGAAGACTCCTTCCTCGTCCTCCCCCTCCGATTCGGCCTGGACCTCTTCATTGTGGACCGGGGTTGATTTCGCACCAGCCGTTGGTGTGACCTGCTTTTGTAAGGTTTCCGCTGCTTGGGTGGACATCTCGTGAGCCCTGGCTTCGTCCAGGGCGTTTGCCAGCGTTAGGTTGCTTTTAGCCAGCAGCCGCCTCCATAAACGGATGTCCCTGACCTCGCGGATGAGTTGCTCCAGCAATGCCTCGTCCAAGTCTCGATACTCGCAATGTTTTGAGGCTTTTCTTAGGGCGGCCATGTATGCACTGATGGACTCGCCTTCTTGCTGTCTGCGCTCCCCGAATTCAAACCGTTGCACATACTTGGATGGCATCGGTGCAAAATGTGCTTTCAGCAGAGTCTGCAGAGTTTGCCACGGTACCGACTGTACCGGCGTTGGCTCAGCCAGGGATTCTGCGGTGTCGAAAACTTCTGGACCGCAGTGGCTCAGGAAATAGGCTCGTTTCCTGTTGTCGGAAACTCCTTGAAGTTCGTTTGCTTCGAGGAAACACTCGAAGCGAGCCATGTATGACCCCCATTTCTCCTTAGCTGGGTCGAATGGCGCTGGCGGTGTGTAGCCGGACATCGCTGCTTTCCGCCCTTGTTTTGCTGGGTTCGCGTCTTCCTGGTGAGTTCAGCTCTTTTCCTGGCGCTCTTAGCCTCGAGATCCCATCCTCGTCGCCAGTGTTAGATTCGGGCAATAACGAGGCAGGAGACCAGGATAGTGACAACAGCTCTTTACTATATGGTGAACCCAGCAACTCGGGCTGGGAAAAACCTCTCTTTAAATACAGTTTAGCCGGAGGCTTCAACCAATCAGCAACGTGCTTTTTTCCCGCCAAACATTTAAAGATACATTACACATGGTCTGGTCTGCCATCCAGGGATTGGGGACCCCTGGAATAAAGAAAAGTTCAGTCTCCTTTTACTATTCAATATTATTCCAACAACATCACCATTTTATGACTGTTTGGCCTCTTCATTCTTCCTCCTCCTCTTCCTCCCCTCCCCTCCCCTCTCCCTCCCTCCCTCTCTCTGTCATGTAAATCAAACCACAACAGTTTTAAAGTCATAGCTTGCAAACCCGACCAGTTGTATTTTACACATCAAAACGGTTTTCAAGTAAAGCTGAATATGATGTGTGCCACAGATTATTAAAGGATCGTTTGATAACCGCATCCATGAAATGGTGAACTGCAGGATTTTCACAGTTGATTATTGATGGATCGCGTGCCATCAAGCCGCTGTCAATTTAGCAACCGCAGAGACGAGACTTTCTCCCCAGTGATTTGTCAGCAAACCTGGCCCTTCTAATTGCAACAGCTATCGGTAATGGAGTCCATCCACCTTGCCACTGGTGATCACCGCAATATATGGAAATGGCGGCTGTTCCTCTGGCAGCCGACACTGCTAGCAAACAGCCAGATTGATTCACCGTGCACCACCGCAGGAGCAGAAATCCTTCAACCGCTGCACCTGTCTTCATAGTCATTTCAGGATGACAGCATACGGGTGAACCCTATGAGCACAGCCTCATCAAGTCAGCCCTGGACATTCACATATTTCACAACTAGTTTTAAAGTCCAAAAGGCCTTCAATCATGTGATTTAATCTAAATGACTAGCAGCTTTTTGCTTCCTTGTTCATAAAAATGATTTAATACAAAGTAGAGGGCTCGGAAATCAATCTTTGCAGTCAAAGAAACTTGTGTAGCATTGTCCTTTCTTTCTTTCGTTCTCTCTCTCTCTGTCTCCCTCTCTCTCTCTCTTTCTTTCCAGAAAATAACTTACGTCACCCTTGTATTAAAAAGGAGAGGAATTCAGTGACTGAATACAGTGTAATATTTTTTTTAAATAACAGCTTTTAATCAATGTTCTTGGGAATGTGAATTCTGTAAATAAAGGAAAGCTTCATGAAGAAACAAGACTGGTACTTCTGCACAACATCCTTGAACTTGTTCACATCCTACAAGAAACGAATTTGATGAGGTGCCCACAAAAAGGGTAGAAAGATTAAGTTTTCTTCCAAATTATAAGGAAGACAAATCCTAAATAGGAAAAGGATTTGTGAAGGGAAGTCTCAGTACTACTTTACAATGCCTTGGTAAGACTACGCTTGGAATATTGCATCCAGCATGGGTGGCCCTAGTATAAAAAAGATGTTGAGACTCTGAAAAGAGTGCAGGAAAGAACAACAAAGATGATTAAGGGCCTGGAGGTTAAACCATATGAAGAACAATTGCAGGAATTGGGCGTGTCTAGTTTAATGAAAAGAAGGGTGATACGATAGCAGTATTTGAGAGGTTGCCACAAAGCACCTGAAGGCAGGAGAAGAAGCAATGGATGGAAAGTAATCCAGGAGAGAAGCAACCTAGAACTAAGGAGAAATTTCCTGTGAGAACAATTAACTAATGGAATGGCTTGCCTTCAGAAGTTGTAAGTGCTCTATCAGTGGAGGTTTATAAGAAGAAATTGAACAGCCATTTGTCCAGAATGATACAGGGTCTCCTGCTTGGACTCAAAGACCCCCAAGAGCCTTTCCAACTCTATTATTCTGATTTAATCTAGAGACCAATCATGTATACTGTCCTTTTCCTGCAACCCATTTCTAAAATATTCTGTCCCCACCCTCAATTTTTAATTTATTTAATTTACAGTCATGGGTCAAATAGAATATTCTGTTAGAGATATGGCCAAAATGAAATTTAGCATTCCAAGTGGTAGCCATGCCATAGATCTTTGAAAAGAAATACCATTAATCCTCCAGATGTTAAAATTTTACTTGGTTGAGAGATATTTTTTTCAGCTCTTTAGACTCTATTTCAAGTTTATCCAACTTGAAATTATTCACAGATGTGGCCCCATTTAGGAATTTTAAGAAATCTGACCTCAGCTTTGAGGAACTTTGTCCTTTTTCATATTTTCAGAATAAAACTCTGTTTAATGCTTTTCTTTAATTGTTGATTCAATCAGTGGTGAAATGCAAATTTTTTTGCTACCGGTTTGGTGGGCATGGCTTGGTGGGTGTGGCTTGGTGGGTGTGGTCATGTGACTGGGTAGGCGTGGCCAACATTTTTTTGGGGGGGGAGCATTTTTTACTACCTATTCACCTGAACAGGTAGTTTTTATCACTGCCAGTTCATTTGAACCGGAGCGAACTGGTAGCATTTCACCCCTGGATTCAATGGTGAATGGTAGGAATGAACAAGCTTTCCCAGTTAGTTAATTATTGGTTGCTTGATTATATGCAGTCAAGTCAGTGTCTATATTTAAGAATCATTAGATAGATTAGATCCATGATGATCTGTGCCTAACCTGGTTTTTCAAATCTTCCAAAAATGACCCACTGTTACTGTAATTGCATTAAAGTAAACTTTCAACTTACTATTCTACTTCTGGTCATTCTCTTCTTTTCCTTCTTATACTGTTGTTGTTGCTTGCCAAATTTCATTGAGTATTCCACAGTTCCTGTAGCCTACTGACTTGTTTATATCTTCAGTTTCATTATTAATGTCTCTGCAATGCTGCTTCTTGCCTCTTCAAACAAGTCTTTGAACCTCTTTGTTAAGTCTGTCTGTCTGAGATGGTGTAGGGTTTCCTGCCTGGGCAGGGGGTTGGACTAGAAGGCCTCCAAGGTCCCTCCCAACTCTGTTGTTGTTGTTGTTGTTGCTGCTGCTGCTGCTATTGTTGTTGTTGTTGTTGTTGTTGTTGTTGTTGTTGTTGTTGTTGTTGTTGTTGTTATTATTATTATTATTATTATTATTATTATTATTATTATTATTATTATTATTATTATTATTATTCCCATCCTGAGATTTTGTCTTTCATGACTTTGGCTTCCTTCCATGGTTTACTCTGACATCCAGTTTACTTTCTTCTGTTTCTTAAGGTTTGGCAATAATAATAATAGCAATAACAACAACAACAACAACAACAATATAGCATACAAATAACATAAATAACACAACACACCAGATATTATGGTTGTTGAGGACCTAAGTATACAGTTTATTGATATCGCTGTACCAGGAGCGCCAGAGTTGAAGAAAAAGAACTGGAAAAAAATCACGAAATATCATGACCTGGCCATCAAAATTACATGGATATGGATGAAATATGTAACAGTGATACCCATTGTCATCAGGGCACTTGGTACCATGTCCAAGAATTTTACAAAACAGATCAAGAAATTGCAGCTTTCTGCAATAACACCAGAGGAACTGCAAAAACTGCGCTACTCAGAACATCATATATTTTAAGAAAATTCTTGGTTGATACCTAGGATGCTGGCAGCAACCCGTATCATCCATTAGTACCAGTCAATCGTATTTGTGACACATTTTTAAATGTTCAGTTGAATGAGTTTCATGTTTGAAGAATAAAAAAAATAATCTTCTCCTTCTCCTTCTCCTTCTCCTTCTCCTTCTCCTTCTCCTTCTCCTTCTCCTTCTCCTTCTCCTTCTCCTTCTCATCCCTAATAATTACTTCAAGTTCATCTCACAATTCCTCTGGTTTGATTTCTATAGGTTTCAGGAATGCAATAACATTTCTGATGTTCTCCTTGAAAATGGTGAATATATATATATGCTCAATATCATATTCTGGAGACTGCTCTTTCTCCTTCTCCTTCTCCTTCTCCTTCTCCTTCTCCTTCTCCTTCTCCTTCTCCTTCTCCTTCTCCTTCTCCTTCTCCTTCTCCTTCTCCTTCTCCTTCTCCTTCTCCTTCTCCTTCTCCTTCTCCTTCTCCTTCTCCTTCTCATCCCTAATAATTACTTCAAGTTCATCTCACAATTCCTCTGGTTTGATTTCTATAGGTTTCAGGAATGCAATAACATTTCTGATGTTCTCCTTGAAAATGGTGAATATATATATATGCTCAATATCATATTCTGGAGACTGCTCTTTCTCCTTCTCCTTCTCCTTCTCCTTCTCCTTCTCCTTCTCCTTCTCCTTCTCCTTCTCCTTCTCCTTCTCCTTCTCCTTCTCCTTCTCCTTCCTTTTCCCCTCCTCCCTCCTCTCCTCTCTCTCCCCTCTTTCTATTCCTCAATTCATTCTGAGGTTTTCTACACCCATGTAGTATACAATATTTCTACACTATATCTATACTCAAACACATTGCTATTTGACATGGGGTTTTACATCTATAATTCATTCTAAATCTTAATCTTAAAATTAAACAGAACGGCAGGAAGACTTTAAAATTTACCGCATTATTTAATTTATTGTGGGTTGTACTGCTAAGGAAGAACGTATCAGCAAGGGAACATTAGGAACTCGGCTATGGAAGGTCTCTTTTATTACAGTTCTGATTAAATGTCTGAATTCTTGTCAAGAGTGAATAATGTGACCCTCGTGAATTCCAAGGGAAGGTATTTAAATACTTGTAAATATCTTGTAGCACTTTTCAACTACCTTTACTGTTTCTTGATCAACCCAAGAGATGACCTGGTGAGAGAAAACAGAACTCTGCAAACAATATTTGGCATGCTCAGTTTAGATCAGGAATAATCTATTACAAGACCGCTGATCTTAAGAAAGCTATTCACCTATTTTTAAAATGATTTCCCAAAGCAGCTACTTCCAAATTAATTGCAAATTTCATTTTGCTTGGTGGAGTTCTGAGCAATTTCATCAATCATTTTGGCTATGTAAAGCTAACTAGGCCCAGCACATAGGTGCTGCAAAAATCTGAAGTCACTAGATGACAACAAAGGGATATAAAAAATTATTTGATGCAACCCTCCTCACCCTCCTCCTCCTCCTCCTCCTCCTCCTTCTCTTAGAATTAGACCTAGAATTAGACATTCATGCTGTAGAATAGTGTGGAAGTGAAAATTCTTTCACTCAGGTTTCCACATCTTCTGCTGCATAAAAAAAGAGGCAAACATTTTTTAAAGCTTTGTTTGTTTGTTTGGCCTCTTAATATCACCAGGAAGATATGGTGGAGCTAAATGGCTTGTTTTATTGATTATTTTAATGATTATTTTATTTTATTTTTTAACAAAACACATTTATTTTATTGGTAAGGTGACCAATCGTCCTCCTTTAGGGAGGACAGTCCTTCTTTTGTAAGTTCTGTCCTCTCTCGAAAAGTGTCCTGCTACATATCCTCCTTTTCGATATTTGAAGACTAATCTGTAAATCTCCGTATTTGATCCGTTGGGTGTGATGTTACGTATTTGTATTTGACATGACAATTCGTCAAGGCTCGGTACAGTGCGGTGAGATGCGATTATAACTCCGCATAGGAGAACTGTTTTGAGTGAGTGTGCAATGCGCAACAGTGCACCACGCGCAAGTGGCTTTATTTACTTCTTACCAAAATATGACACGGCAAACACACACGCATTAGACTCCCTTCTTTCTCAGAGAATATTCAATCATACACAGGTGAGCACAATAATCCACATTTTATGAATTCATTATCTATTTAATAATATCCAAATATGTATAATTTTATTTACAAGTTTGTTTGTTTGTTTGTTTGTTTGTTTGTTTATTTTATTTGAATTTATATCCCGCCCTTCTCCGAAGACTCAGGGCGGCTTACATTGTGTCAAGCAATAGTCTCATACATTTGTATATTATACATACATACACCCATATTTATGTATGGGTCCTCATTTTACCTACCTTATAAAGGATGGAAGGCTGAGTCAACCTTGGGCCTGGTGGGACTAGAACCTGCAGTAATTGCAAGCAGCTGTGTTAATAACAGACAGACTTAATCCGTTGAGCCACCAGAGACCCCCTATTCAATGGAAACATACTCATTTAAATAATAATTAATAGGCACGTACGCAAAATTACAATATAAACTGCTATTGTTACAAATGTTTTTTATTATGCATTGATCATATTATAGTTGCATTCTGTATTATTGTTGCAATGAATAAAATGTTTCTCTTATTTACAATATTTTTTTTCTTCAATTTATTTGTGTCCTCCTTCTCATTGTAAAAAAGTTGGTCACCTTATTATTATTATTGGAAGGAAGGAAGGAAGGAAGGAAGGAAGGAAGGAAGGAAGGAAGGAAGGAAGGAAGGAAGGAAGGGAAGAACGATTGCACAAATGCAATTGTTGTGTTGTTTCCCAAATTTTGGCAATATGAAGAAATTTATAGCGCTGGGGGCTATAAATAAATTCTCTGAAGTTTCATATGCCTTACAGCTTGTACTGATCCACACCTCAGGAGGAGAAATGTTTTAATATTCATTAGGGGTCTGACTTCTATACATTGCTCGGTGACATTTTAATGTACCAGGACATCTGCTACTGATCTTAAGGTGACCATCTGTGAAGAAAGGAATTTCCAAGTAGGCTGTGAAAAAGAGAAGCTGTTGAATTAAGAAGTTCAGCTGCATTCATTTCAGGCCGAACAGCTTCTTTTTCCATTACAGATGTATTTTAGCCCAGTACTGCTGATTATGTGTTGAACCTGTTAGGGAAGCTCATATCCTTATTTTGCATAATTCAAATTCCGCCTCGACTTTTGTATTTTATTTCTCTCTGAACTCGCAGCTAAACCGTGTTTCCTATCCGTGTACGTCTATAATACATCAGTAGCTGAGCATAACAATTCATGCATCTGATGCCCAGAATTTATTTCATGAAAACTTATGGCGTAATAAATTTGTTAAGTCTTTAAGTTGTCACAAGTCTCCAGTTGTTCTTGCTTCAAAAGAATCTAACGTAACTACCCTGCTGGAGATTGTTACGTTAACTATCTCTTTCTCTAAACATTTTTTTTATTGCTTCAGCCCTTTGTTATTATTTGACTATTTTGCACCGTGCTAAAGTAGTTGCTCATTTCACTTCGGCATGGAAACTTCATAAAAAATGGAAAAGCTTCAATAATCTTAAATCATTTGGCACTGCTCAGATTTCATCCCCAACTTTTTTTAAAAATTTTTTTTATTAGCACTTCCATTTGGAAGGTACCAAGCTTCTACAAGATTTAAAATTATGGGAGCGTTTCAATTTTTTATAAGCTTTCCAGTGAAGATGTGACTGTGGTTTTGGACTTGTAAAGTGCAGCACAATTTAAATTTAATCTAAATTATTTAAATACTTCAGGCTTCAGGGAGACGTTCAATCTTTCAAACTGGAATTCATGTTAGGAGACTGGAGCTAACCTATAATAGTGAGTGCTTTCATCATTTTAAACCCCTTTTGGGTAGTGTTTCATTGATGGTCTCTTTTTCTCCCTACTGTCAGTTTGTTCATTTAAAATATTTGTTTTCCTCTCTAATAGATGCAGGAGAAATAATGGTGACTGACTGGCAGACATAAAAAGGTTGGCTGAGAAATTCTCAGAGCTTAAAATGGAATATAAGATACCATATTGGGGATCCTGGAAACTGAACAGAGATAAGATGCACTGTGGCCTAGCTAGCAGTTGACGATGCTAATCCAAGCAGGCAATTAGGACATCAGTGGAATACACGGTACACCGCAACACATCGACTTTCAGATGAGTTATTTATAATTCTGTGGTGAAATCTGTCCTCAGATCAACAGGTCCAGTAAAAGGGAGATATACAAAATTGCCCATGAAGATAATCTTTGCCCAAGGACCATCTGAAAACTACTGTTCATGCTGCCCCCCTCCCTATTTAAGGATATCTCTGTATGCTATAGAATTTCAATTTATGTATTTATTTATTTATTTGTCAAACACATATAAAGGGATGCGGTGGCTCAGGGGCTAGGATGTTGAGCTTGTCGATCGAAAGGTCGGCAGCTCGGCGGTTCGAATCCCTAGTGCTGCCGTGTAACGGGGTGAGCTCCCGTTACTTGTCCGAGCTTCTGCCAACCTAGCAGTTTCGAAAGCACGTAAAAATGCAAGTAGAAAAAATAGGGACCACCTTTGGTGGGAAGATAACAGTGTTCCGTGCACCTTTGGCGTTGAGTCATGCTGGCCACATGACCACGGAGACGTCTTCGGACAGCTCTGGCTCTACGGCTTTGAAACGGAGATGAGCACTGCCCCCTTAGAGTCAGCAACGACTAGCATGTATGTACGAGGGGAACCTTTACCTTTACCTTTTACAAACACATATAAGATAACAGATATAAGAATAGAATAGAATAGAATAGAATAGAATAGAATAGAATAGAATAGAATAGAATAGAATAGAATAGAATAGAATAGAATAGAATAGAATAGAATTTATTGGCCAAGTGTGATTGGACACACAAGGAATTTCTCTTGGTGCATATGCTCTCAGTGTACATAAAAGAAAAGATACCTTCATCGAGGTACAACATTTGCAACATTTAATGATAGTCATAGGGTACAAATTTAACACTTAATGATACAACACTTAATGATAGTCATAGGCTAGAATTAAGCAATCAGAATTGCTAGAATTAAGCAATATAAATATAAATTGTAAGGATACAAGCAACAAAGTTCCAGTCATAAATGGAAGGAGATGGGTGATGGAAATGATGAGAAGATTAATAGTAGTGCAGATTTAGTTTGACAGTGTTGAGGGAATTATTTGTATAAATATTATTATGAATACAGGATAAGGAATCAGGGTGAAATCCATCAGATTCTGACTGGTTCTGGAGAACCAGTAGTGGAAATTTTGAATAGTTGGGAGAACCAGTAAATGCTACCTCTGGCTGGCCCCAGGAGTGGGGAGGGAATGGGGATTTTGCAGTATCCTTCTCCTGACATGCCCACCAAGCCACACCATGCCACCAAGCCATGGCCACAGAACTGGTAGTAAAAAAAATTGGATTTCACCACTGATATGATTAAATGGGGACATTAGGACAGGGATGGTAGGCACGTTGGTGCACTTATGCATGCCCCTTTCAGACCTTTTAGGAATGGGGTGAGGTCAACAGTAGACAGTCTAAGGTTAAAGTTTTGGGAGTTTAGGGAAGAAACCACAGAGTCAGGAAGTGCATTCCAGGCATTGACCACTTTGTTGCTGAAGTCGTATTTTCCGCAATCGAGTTTGGAGAGGTCTACCTTAAGTTTCTATCTATTGTGTGCTTGTGTATTATTGCGGTTGAAGCTGACAGGATGTTGTAGCAGATAATTCAGACCGAAGGCAGTGTACTTGTAAATTGTCTAATCCCAAAATTTCAAGACTGGTGGCATAAGATATTCTGTTGTGAGCAGAGGAGTGGAGGACTCTTCTCGTGAAATACCTCTGGACTCGCTCAATTGTATTAATGTCTGATATACAGTGCAGGTTCCAGGCATATGAGCTGTATTCGAGAATTGGTCTAGCAAAGGTTTTGTATGCTCTAGTTTGCAGTACAATATTTCTGGAGAAGAAGCTTTGCAAGATTAGGTTAACAATTCTTAAGGCCTTTTTGGCATTAAGATTAGATTAACAATTCTTAATGCCTTTTGGCAATTCTTAATGCCTCTGCGGCCGAAGAGGTTGTTAAAAAAATGCTTTAAAAAGGTTCTGGCGATCAGGCAACTCAGCTGGGATTGTCAGAATCCTTTAAAATCATGTTTTCTACAAGCTCGTCGGCCAAAGAAGTTGTAGAAAAAATGTTTGTAAAAGGTTCTGGCGATCAGGCAACTCAGCTGGGATCATCAGAACCCTTGAAAAGCCTTTTTTTTTCCTCTGGCGATCCCAGCTGAGTTGCTTGATCACCACAGGCTTTTAAAAGCATTTTTTTATAACCTCTCCAGCTGAAGAGGTTGTAGAAAAAATGCTTTAAAAAAAAAAAAAGTTGGCCACGCCCACCCAGTCACATTACCTCCTCCACCAAGCCACGCCCACAGAATCAGTAGTAACAAATTTTACATTTCACCCCTGCCTAGTAGACTGGATTTGCCTTTGCCTTGAGGATGTGTGTTGGCTTCATTTAGAATAGAATAGAATAGAATAGAATAGAATAGAATAGAATAGAATAGAATAGAATAGAATAGAATAGAATAGAATAGAATAGAATAGAATAGAATTTTTTATTGGCCAAATGTGATTGGACACACAAGGAATTTGTCTTGGTGCATATGCTCTCAGTGTACATAAAAGAAAAGATACCTTCATCAAGGTATAACATTTACAACACAAATGATGGTCAATATATCAATATAAATCATAAGGATTGCCAGCAACAAAGTTACAGTCATACAGTCATAAGTGGAAAGAAATTGGTGATGGGAACGATGAGAAGATTAATAGTAGTGCAGATTTCGTAAATAGATTGACAGTGTTGAGGGAATTAATTGTTTAGCAGAGTGATGGCTTTCGGGGAAAAATTTGAGTAGCCTATGGAACTCATTTGGGTTGTGCTGGTACTGGCGCAGGGAATTGCTGTGGAATACCAATTCAGGCTCAGAAGCCTTAATAAAGACTCCTTACACTGTGGTGTGTGTGTGTGCATGAGTGGGACAGCATAATCCATTGTACTGCAGTTTAAACTTTTTTATATCCATTGTCTTGAAGACAAACACACTTGTTTGCAGATTCCTTCTCTTTGTCCCTTCTTCTCCAGTGTTCTTTTGGGTGGATTTTTGACCGATGACAAATGCTAAACTCTTGCCATCCTGGCAGACCTGAATCTGCTTCACCAGATGGCTCCGATTCACTTCTGTCAGATCCAGCAATGGTAGATTTATATTTTTAATCTCTACTGAAGAAAGTAAAGCTTACAAATACCAGGAATGTCTCCAAATACCAAGATCTCACCTTGCGGTGAAAGCATCTTCGGTATCCCTTCACGGTTTGGACATGCATTAGGTAGCTGCCGATGTCCCCCAAGACTTGAGTCCCTTAATCTTTTTTCTTCTTTGGCCTCTGAGAACAAGGTTTAAGGTTCCATAGCATTCCTGTAGCATCCTTGGTTCAGCTATGCAGCAAAAAAAAAATAAAAAAAATAAGAGCAGCTGACTGCATTAATAATACAGAACACATAGTTACTCTGTCTGTAATCATGGCATTCTGTTCTCTGCAATGTTACAAAACAAATCCTTGCCATGATTATTTCATCAGGGCACAGTAGGTGGAAATGAATTAAGTATGTTTCGAATGAGTGTACTAAGTCTGCCCTGGAAAACCATTATAAAATTTGCAGCGAAGAGGCACCTTAAATGATGAGAGCAAAGCAGAGGAAAAGCGAGCGACCATAAATATACAAGAGGCGCCTTTCTGCTTCGGGTTTACTATGTACCAGAAGATGAAACAAAATGAAAAAGGAGAGGGGGGGGGAAAACAAGAATCTTCGTAAACTTACAAGAACAGTTCTTGTAAGTTGCGGAAATTTGTTATGAAACTTAAAGCTGGGGGTGGAAAAAGAACCTATGCTTGCTGGCAGGCATAAAGCATAAAATGTGTGAGTCACCTGTAACAGTTTATTGCAGGATGTAAAAAAAATGTTTTTGTGTGGTTTTTTTGCTGCTTGCCTGGGACTGCAAAATCCAGAGAGAGATGAATGAGGTTGAGAAGTTATGTTGGTAGATTACCTTCTCAGACACAGAAAATAGAGCATAATTGGGGAGTTGAGGCTACTAGTATAGCAATAGAAATAGCAATAGCACTTATATACAGTTTCATAGTGCTTTATAGCCCTCTCGAAGTGGTTTGCCCCTGTTGTGACTCTGGCCCTCGAGCCTGTTCTCATGGAGGAGGAGGACTCAGAGAGTGAGGGAGAGGAGCCAACAAGGCCTCCCTCTCCAGGTTCCTCCTTCCTGGCAATGCCTCAAGTGCTGGGGGAAGGCCAGGAAGAAGGCGTATCAGAGCCTCCACAGATAGAGGACGAGGAGGATCAATCCTGGATAGACCCTAGGCACCGTCGGCAAGAGAGGCATGCACAGCAGAGGAAGAGGTGTGGCAGGCCCAGAGGGTGCTGAGTCACTGAGCCACACCCCACAGGGGATAAAAGCGGGTAGGGTTGCCAACTGGCCCTTGTGACGGACAAAAGCTACTAAGGGTGAACTTCATCGTGTGAGTTTCAGACAGTTTTTGGATTTAAGGCTTGGATTTTCATGAGTAACTCTCAACCATTCTTTAGACTCCTGGTTGCTCCAGCAACGGACTGTAAACACGCTGATTCTTGATAAGAAACTTGGTAGGCACTTGGCGAAAAGCTGCCAGAACTTTCCTCTGCCAAAGGAAACCAGGCCAACTTGTAAATAAATTGCTGGCAGACGTTCTTCGGCACGTGTGTTTTCTTAGGTGAGGTGGGGGGGGACAGAACACATATCTCAATGAAGCTATGAGCTATGCCGTGCAGGGACACCCAAGATGGACAGGTCATAGCAGAGAGTTCTGACAAAACATGATCCACTGGAGAAGGAAATGACAACCCACTCCAGTATCTTTGCCATGAAAACCCCATGGACAGTACCAAAAGGAAAAAAGATATGATGCCAGAAGATGAGCCCCTCAGGTCGGAAGGTGTCCAATATGCTACTGGGGAAGAGTAGAGGGCTAGTACTAGTAGTGCCAGAAAGAGTGAAGCGACTGGGCCAAAGCCGAAAGGACGCTCAGCTGTGGATGCCTCTGGTGGTGAAAGGAAAGTCCGAAGCTGTAAAGATTTTTAGTCCATAGTAACCTGGAATGTAAGATCCATGAATCGAGGCAAGCTGGACATGGCAAGAGATGACAAGACTGGCAAGAGATGACAAGACTGAATATCGACATCTTAGGAATCAGCAAACTAAAATGGACAGGAATGGGTGAATTTAATTCAGATGAACATCAGGTATACTACTATAGGCAAGAATCCCTCAGAAGAAATGGAGTAGCCTTCATAATCAATAAAAAAGTAGGAAAAGCAATACTGGGATACAATCCCCAAAATGACAAAACGATCTCAGTCCGAATCCAAGGCAAACCATGCAATATCACAGTAGTTCAAGTCTATGCCCCAACCACTGGTGCTGAAGAAGATGAAATTGACTGGTTCTATGAAACCCTACAGCACCTGATAGAATTAACACCAAAAAATGATGTCCTTATCATCAAGGAAGATTGGAATGCTAAAGTAGGAAGCCAAAAGATAACCGGAATAACAGGCAAGTTTGGCCTTGGAGTACAAAATGAAGCAGGGCACAGGCTGATAGAATCCCGTCAAGATAATACGATGGTCATAGCAACCCAAGAGACTTCTTTACACATGGACATCACCAGATGGTCAACACACAAATCAGATTGACTATGTGCTCTGCAGCCAAAGATGGAGAAGCTCTGTACAGTCAGTAAAAACAAGACCAGGAGCTGACTGTGGCTCAGATCATGAACTTCTTCTTGCAAAATTTGAAGGCTTAAATTGAAGAAAGTAGGGAAAAGCACTAGGCCACTCAGGTATGAATTAAATCATATTCCTGATAAATATACAGTAGAGGTGACAAATAGATTTAAGGAATTAGATCTGATAGATAGAGTGCTTGAAGAACTGTGGACAGAGGTTCGCAACATTGTACAAGAAGTAGCAACTAAAACCATCCCAAAGGAAAAAAAATGCAAGAAAGCAAAATGGTTGTCTGATGAAGCTTTGCAGATAGCTGAAGAAAGAAGGGAAGCGAAAGGCAAGGGAGAAAGATACACCCAGTTGAATGCAGAAGTCCAGAGAATAGCTAGAAGAGATAAGAATGCATTCTTAAATGAACAGTGCAAAGAAATAGAAGAAAACAATAGAATAGGGAGGACCAGAGATCTATTCAAGAAATAGATATGAAGAGATATGAAGGAAACGTGTCATACAAAGATGGGCATGATAAAGGACCAAAATGGCAGGGACCTAACAGAGGCAGAAGAGATTAAGAAGAGGTGGCAAAATTACACAGAAGAACTATACAAGAATGAGCTTAACATCCCTGATAACCATGATGGGATGGTCACTGATCTTGAGCCAGACATCCTAGAATGTGAAGTCAAATGGGCCTTAGGAAATCTGAGCAACTACAAAGCTAGTGGAGGAGACAGTATTCCAGCTGAGCTATTCAAAATCTTAAAAGAGGATGCAATAAAAGCGCTACACTCAATTTGTCAGCAAATTTGGAAAACTCAGCAGTGGCCACAGGATTAGAAAAGGTCAGTTTACATTCCAATTCCAAAGAAAGTCAATGCCAAAGAATGTTCAAACTATCACACCATTGCACTCATTTCATATGCTAGTAAGGTTATGCTTAAAATTCTACAAGCTAGGCTCCAGCAGTATGTAGATAGAAAACTACCAGAAGTACAGGAAGGATTTCAAAGAGGCTGAGGAACTAGAGATCAAATTGCCAACATATGCTGGATCATGGAGAAAGCTAGGGAATTCCAGAAAAACATCTACTTCTGCTTCATTGACTATGCTAAAGCCTTTGATTGTGTAGATCACAACAAATTGCGGCAAGTTCTTAAAGAGATGGGAGTACCAAACCATCTTATTTGTCTCTTGAGAAACCTAAATGCAGGTCAAGAAGCAACGGTGAGAACTGGACATAGAACCACTGATTGGTTCAAAATTCCTTCTTTTACTTTCATGTTTGCAAATCTCTTAAGGTCAGTGGTTCTCATTTTTTAGTGAGCATGGAACCAGCATGGAAGGATAGGTGATAAAGAATATCCAATGTTGTGATTATACTTCCCTCCTTCCTTCCTTCCTTCCTTCCTTCCTTCCTTCCTTCCTTCCTTCCTTCCTTCCTTCCTTCCTTCCTTCCTTTCGTCACTCACTCACTCACTCACTCAACTTCCTTCCTTCCTTCCTTCCTTCCTTCCTTCCTTTCATCACTCACTCAACTCCTTCCTCCCTCCCTCCCTCCCTCCCTCCCTCCCTTCCTTTCGTCACTCACTCACTCACTCACTCAACTCCTTCCTTCCTTCCTTCCCTCCCTCCCTCCCTCCCCTTCCCTTCCCTTCCCTTCCTTTCTTCCTTTCTTCCTTCCTTCCTTCCTTTCGTCACTCACTCACTCAGTCAACTCCTTCCTTCCTTCCTTCCTTCCCTCCCTTCCCTTCCTTCCTTCCTTTCGTCACTCACTCACTCAACTCCTTCCTTCCTCCCTTCCCTCCCTCCCTCCCTCCCTCCCTTCCCTTCCCTTCCTTCCTTCCTTCCTTTCGTCACTCACTCACTCACTCAACTCCTTCCTTCCTTCCTTCCTTCCCTTCCCTTCCCTTCCTTCCTTCCCTCCCTCCCTCCCTCCCTCCCTAACCCTTTTTTGTTCTTTCGTTCTCATGTTTATACATCTCTTAATTTTGTTAGCTCACTTTTTCTTATTCCTTTTATGTACTTTGTTTAATTTGCTTAATCCAAAAGGGAACAGCGTGAGCACTGGTGAAATTTATTTGGTTTTCGCTCAAATGCAAGCTGAACTAATTTTCAGTTCTCCAATCCATATAGTTAGCAGAAGCAAGGTTGACTTGAAGATTTATAACAATAACAACAAATCTAAATATGAATCCGAACACAAGTGTGTGTTGATCAATGTTCCCACCCTCACCTCCCACCCTTGTAATTTGCAATGGATTTAATTACCAGATTTGTACAAAATCTGTAAATTGTAGGAAACAGATTGGAACAATGTATACAGAGAAACAAATTACATTATCTGCCATTTTTCTTTTTAATCTGTTTCATTCATCATATCTTGTTGCTGTATTTTTTTTACTGTTTCAGATGCTCAAGAGTCACTTATGAGATATGGATAGCTGTATAAATCACACAAATAGATGCAGTTCATTTTCTTTCTTCTGCTCAGTTGTGTCTGAGTCTTCGTGATTGCTTGGATAAATCCCTACATTTTTCTTGGCAAAGCTTTTCAGGAATAGCTTGCCATTGCCTTCTTAAAAGGGCTGAGAGAAAAGGATTGGTCCATAATCACCCATCTTGCTTTGTGCCCAAGACAGGAATAGAACTCATGGTCTCCCAGTTTACATGGAAATTTACCTGATTACACCATTATACCAAGCTGGTCCTATACAGAACATGCAGTGGTGGGATTCAGCCAGTTTGCACCACTTCGGGAGAACTGGTTTGTTGTGACTCCGGCTTCCGAACCTGTCCTCACGGAGGAAGATGACTCTGAAAGTGATGGGGAGGAGCTGACAAGGCCTCCCTCTCCAGGACCCTCCTTTCTAGCAATGCCTCAGGTTCCAGCTGAAGGCCAGGAGGAAGGTATGTTGGAGCACCCACTAATAGGGAATGATGAAGATCAATCTTGGATTGATCCCAGGCAGCATCGGAGGGAGAGGTGTGCGCAGCAAAAGAAGAGGCATGGAAGGGCAAGAGATTGCTGAGTCACTGAGCCACACCCCACAGGGGATAAAAGTGGGTGGGGTTGCTCTGCAGGCTCTGTGACGGACAAAAACTGCATATTGTGAGTTTCAGATGGGATATTTTTAGGACTTAAGGCTTGGACTTTGTGAATGACTTATGACTACTCTTTGAACTCTTGGTTGCTCCAGCAATGGACTACAGATACTCCGGTTTCTAGAGGTGATAAGAAACTTGGCAGGCATTTGGAAAGTAGCTGCCAGCACTTTTATCTGCTAAAGGGATTCAGGTCGGCTTGTAAAAATAAATTACTGGTAGACGTCGTTTGCTCGTGTGTCTTCCTATGTGAGGTGGGGGGACAGAACATGGTTGTTAACTTTCTCAGCAGTTTGGTGAACTGGTTGTTGGAAGAAATCATTAGGGCAGAGAACCGGTTGTTAAATCATTCGAATCCCACCACTGAGAACGTGAAATACAGCCACCAAAATCAGCATTTTGTAAGGTAATTTTATCTCATTCTTAAGGTTCTATTCTTCTTCATAGTATTCATAGTAAGAGCCATTGGTGGCCCAGTGTTAGAGTGCAGTACTGCAGCTAATTCTGCCTGCCAGCTGCCTGTAGTTTCCCGGTTCGAATCTCACCAGGCTCAAGGTTGACTTAGCCTTCCATCCTTCCGAGGTGGGTAAAATGAGGACCCAGAGTTGGGGGCGATAGGCTGACTCTGTAAATTTCTTAGAGAGGGATGGAAAACACTGTGAAGCAGTATATAAGTCTAAGTGCTATTGATATTTACTCTGTGCCTGTATATTTATTAGTAGAAGAAATTGTTCTTTAGGCAATGGGCTTTGGTGAGCTGAGCAAGGATCTAGCATCTTTTCATGCTGAAACACATATTTGAATGATGATGTCTGTGGATGAGTATGCCACAAAAAAACAGTGACTTGGTTGTGTGAAGGAACCACTATAGATTATCATGTTTTTCAATGAAATAAGCTCCTACATTCCCAGCTTGATTCATATGCATGACATGAGGACTGAAACCTTGTAGGGATCTCAAAATAATTTTTCTTTATACATACCAAGAATATTGCTGCTGAGCCAAGAAATATCAAGTTATTTCCCTAAATGTGTGAAGCAGTTCCTTAGAGTCTCTCCTAACCCAATTAGGAGTCTCCCTTCTTTGATTTTTGGTATGCCACTGAGCAACCTTGGATGAAAAGGTTATTCAGTGGAAACGTGGAA
This sequence comes from Ahaetulla prasina, assembly GCF_028640845.1. Taxonomy (NCBI): domain Eukaryota; kingdom Metazoa; phylum Chordata; class Lepidosauria; order Squamata; family Colubridae; genus Ahaetulla; species Ahaetulla prasina. The sequence goes on from NC_080543.1 coordinate 128,242,996, forward strand.
ACATGGAAATGTTCTCCAAACAAGCATAGTGTATAGGATAAGGAATGCAAAAACACACATATTAAAGAAATCCAGACCATTTTAAACGTGTACAATTTTGTACAGGCTCTTTAAAAATGCAGACTGAGTAAAACTTGCAAATCAAACTTGCAAATTTATCCCTCTTCACATGTCGTTCTACACTACTAACCAGAGCATATAAAACATTTGCTAGACCAATTCTTGAATACAGCTCGACTGTCTGGAACCCATACCACATTTCTGACATCAATACAGTTGAACGTGTCCAGAAATATTTTACAAGAAGAGTTCTCCATTCCTCTGAATACAACGAAATATCTTACGCCACCAGACTTGAAATCCTGGGTTTAGAAAATTTAGTACTCCACCACCTTCAGCATGACCTGAGTTTAACTCATACAATCATCTATTACAATGTCCTTCCTGTCGAAGACTACTTCAGCTTCAATTGCAACAATACACGAGCACACAATAGATTTAAGCTTTATGTTAACTGCTCCAATCTTGATTTCAGAAAATATGATTTCAGTAACAAGGTTGTTAATACTTGGAATACTTGACTCTGTGGTCTCTTCCCAAAATCCCCAAAGCTTCAACCAAAAACTGTCTACTATTGACCTCACCCCATTCCTAAGAGGACTATAAGGGGCATGTATAAGAGCACAAGCGTGCCTACCGTTCCTGTCCTATTGTTTTCTTTCGTTATATCCAATTAATATAGTTATTACATACTCATATATATGTTTATATATTGTATAGTTATTTCATGCTTATTCTTATATATATTGTGTGACAAAATAAATAAATAAAAATAAATAACTATGCCACACGTGCAGCATTCAAGTGATCGGAATCAACTGGATTACAGTCACCTTCATAGATTGGACACAGGTCACTTAGGGAAATGAGGGGGGGGGGAAAGGTAGTTGCTGCAGTTAGAAAAATTCTTAGAACAGCAAAACAATATAATGCAGAATATAATTCAAATAATACTATACAGTAAATAGATGCTCGGACCCCAAATGGTGTGATTCAGAAGAATGCTATAATTTGTGTTCTATTTTTTTTCCAAGTTTCTCTTTAAGTCAGAACAGGATTTGAAGTGGTCACCAGAAGAGGATGTAGAAACTGAAAAATGAAAGCTCTCGATCATTTTTACTGGTCTCCTGAGTGATCGTATCTTTTCCGGCTGTTTTTTGTGCTTAAGAATAACAAGTGTTCTACAAAGCAGACAAACTGTACAGATTTTTTTTTAAATCTGTTTCTAGTTCTTAAACAGATCTGCCACAGCCAGCTTTTGTATTCACGTCTTTAGTGCCTCTGGGTATTGAAGCTGGTGTCAAATTAGGAGGGGGAAGCATTGAGTGGAATAGGAGTGAAATATTTATTTATTTGCTCCACGTTGCAAATAAATTTGGTGAGAGAAGGAGGTTTTGACATAGAATGTTAAAATGAAGAAGGCACCTCTATCTATCAATGAAAGGCAGTTGTGAACAAGCAAAGAAATGCGAACGAGTAAAAAACAGGTGTTGGAAGAAATACCCATCTGGTTCAGTTCCAAGCTGGGAGAAAGACATTGGAAACATGGAGGCTGATTGGAAAGATGGTTTAATGATGAACAAAACCACCAAGAACTTGGTTTTGGTGCAGCTAACGCATGGAGTGGAGAGCTTTTAGACCTTCTCTTGGGCTTTGAACTTGAACTTCCTGTTCCTGTGCAAGAACATGTATTCTATTGGCTGTGGTCAGATTCCTATGGGGTCACGCAGGGGTCATAGCTGGCTCTACAGGCAAAAGAGGAAATACAAATCCTAGGAGCTTGTCTGAGCCCTATTTGGTCAACCTCTGGTTTACTGTTTATCTGAGCTCCCAGGTGAAGTTTGGACTGCACTGGGGATGGTACAATGAAGAGCTGAAGTACTATTTGTTCCTGGGTGACTCATCGGCATCAAGGGAGATAACAGAGTCACTTGGCAGACGCTTGCTAGTTTGCTGCCAGAGCTGATAGTGCCAGCTAATTAAGCCATCGCTCAGACGGAGGTGAGGGGGGACAGAACAGTTGGTCCAAGTAGGGTTGCTAGGTGATAGCAGCCATTCAGAGATATCAAAGTGACCTTAGACAAGCCTTCTATAATTATATGGACAATCCTGCAAGTATCAACATGTGCTTGGATTGGTAGGCAGACATGAACGCTTATTGTCTTCTCTTTTTCTAACTAACTTTGGATGATTAAATTCCCATTGTGTCCCCCTATGATAGCATTACATCCCTTGTGATATGCACCCCTGTTTTGAAGATTTCCTGTGCTACAGTCCAAAAGTCCTTTAATATGGTCTTCATTTGTTCATTCTGGGATTAGAAGTAGAAGACAATTTTGCAGCGCATAATTTCAGAGGGGTTTAGGCAGGGGTGGGGTTCAGCCGGTTTGGACCAGTTCGGGTGAGCTCCAACAATCAGCTGAGAAGGAACCGGTTCGCTCCAATGATTAGCTGGGCCCACCCACCCACTCCTGCGCTATACCGACCTATATTTCCTTTGTTTGAAGCCCAGCTGATTGGCGTGGCAGAGCAGATTGCCATGCCTCAGCTGTTTTACTCATTGGGGCTGCAGTAGAAGGTAAGTTTTAGAAATGATTTCAAATGCATTGCGCACGCACAGAACTGTTGTGACCCAGGCCCAAGTAGGTAGTAGGAAACTCAGTCAGTGAAAAAAAAACAACTTTATTCAAATAGCTGAGAATTACTTCATTCCCAGCATAGTTCAACTAAATTAAAACAAATTCCTCCCAACACAAATTCCTCAGTCCTATTGCAAACCTTGGTCTATTAAGGCAAACTGCCAAAGGCCTTTCTTGGCAAATGTTCAGAAGTCACAAAAAGAAATGCAAGACGTAGATGAAGAAGACAAAGCTATCAACGTTGTTTTCCGGCAAAGCCCAAACGCCGTTGCTGGTCTGTTATTTAGCCTTATGGGAGGGGCCAATCATCTCTTGGTCCTACTCCCAAGTTGTCCTCTTAGCTTGAGCAGCTCTTGCCTTCTGGCAGCTCTTCTCATATGTGCACTAGGAACAGGCTCCTCCTGTTCCTCTGTCTCACTACTACCAGTCTCTGGAGGCTCTGGAGTCCGCACCTCACTCCCCGATGGCCCTGGCCCCACCTCAGTCTCATCGCTGTCCGACTCCATTGCTAGCTCCACAGGCTGCTGGTGGACCACAACAGGAGTGCACACTCAGGGAACCAGTTGTTACACTGGTTGAATCCCACCACTGGGTTTAGGATACCTTCATCTTATGCACTTTCTATTGGAAATAGCCTCCTGAAGGAGCTGTATTAGAAAAACTAGGGCATCTTGTTTAATACAGACTCTGAAACCACCTCCTTTTTTTTCCAGAGAGGAAAGTAGGAGCATCTGTATGCACAGCATGGTCTCTGCCACTGAGCTATTAATCTTTCTCCAATATGGATTATGCCATTGTATATTATGGACCTTGTAACAGAGAATGTTGGTGCATGAATGCTGCTACCAGAATGGATGAAATGAAATTATTATTCTACTGGAACAGATATACCAACCTGGTTAATGTTGAACTGTGTTTTCTTCATGGTGGACAGGAAGAGCGACAGCTAGCCAGGATCACTTTCTGTCAACACCGTTTGATACAACAAATACAGCTATTTCTTGATAGACGCACGTCTAATTTTTTTTAATAAATCCAAGACAAACAATTTCAATGAGCTGTCTATTTAGGTACAGACTGGCTGAGCGCTTGATAATGTCAGATATTATAAAAAAGTTCTAAACCCTGAGGATCTAGAAACAAAACGTTGAATTTATAGAATATTATTTAAGGTTTTTCTTTCTAGGTTCTATGCACTGAGGCTTAATTTATGTATCAATTAAATCTGAGATAAAGACCCTTATCTAACATGCTGGTTAGAAATTGAAGGGAACTAGAATCCAAGAACCAGAAATATTTCAAAAGAAGAGTCCTCCAGTCCTCTGCTTGCAACAAAATACCTTATGCCACCAGACTTGAAATTCTGGGCTTAGAAAACTTAGAACTACGCCCCCTTCGGTATGACCTGAGCTTAGCTCATAAAATCATTTGCTACAATGTCCTTCCTGTCAATGACTACTTCAGCTTCAATCACAACAATACACGAGCACACAATAGATACAAGCTTAAGGTAAACCGCTCCAAACTCAATTGCAGAAAATATGACTTCAGTAACAGGGTGGTCAATGCCTGGAATGCACTACCTGACTCTGTGGTTTCTTCCCCAAACCCCCAAAACTTTAACCTTAGACTGTCTGCTGTTGACCTCACTCCATTCCTAAGAGGTCTGTAGGAGGGCGTGCATAAGAGCACCAGCATGCCTACCGTCCCTGTTCTAATGTTTCCTTTATTTTTATTCATTTTATGTATTCAATTCATGCTGGACAAATAAATTAACAACAACAACAACAATAGGACAAAAAGTAATTTGTAGAAGATTATCAAAGAGAAATCCAAGCTAGAACTAAGGAGAAATTCCTACCAGTGAGAACAATTAATCAGTGGAATAGCTTATCTCTGGAAACTTTTCCATTAAAAAGAGATCAGGCAGACATTTGTCCAGAACGGTATAGGGTTTGCTGCATTGAGCAGGGGGTTGGAGTAGAAGACCTTCATGGTCCCTTCCATCCAGTGGTAGGTTGCTACCAGTTCACCCTGGATCAGGCAAACCCATAGCGGCAGTGGCAGGAGGCCCCGCCCAGCCACCCAGATGCTTCTGCGCATGCAGGGAAGTGTCACGTGTGCGCGAGCATGAACGCACGTACCAGTAGCAAACTAAATTGAAACCCACTATGCTTCCATCCCTATTACCCTATGTTCTATGTTCCTGTGACACAACTAAATGTGGACACTCACATTTCATGCTTTCTGGTCACTAAATGAGGAAGCCTTAGGGATTCAAGGCAAAATCACAGCTGCTGGAAGTATTTCACTTAGCATGGAAAATTTCAACTGGAGTTGTCCCACTTCTGAACATATTCTTCGGAATTTAGTTGTCATGTGAATCTTCTGTTACTGAATACAGAAGAAATAAACTTATGTGGCAATGGAACTGCATTGAGCATAGTATGAGATTAGATCAGAGGTGCCAAAGGCCCATGGACCAGATCCGGCCCACGAAGTGGTTGGATCTGGCCCACAGTGCTGTCCTGGAAAATGTAAAGGGACAGCACACGTGGCTTTGGCCCGGTCTACCCAATGCGAAGAGAAAGCATTGGGCCAGCGTGGCTTCGGTCCGGTCTACCCAATGCGAAGAGAAAGCATCGGGCCAGCGTGGCTTCGGCCGGGTCTACCCAATGTGAAGAGAAAGCATCGGGCCAGCGTCGCTTCGGCCCGGTCTACCCAATGTGAAGAAAAAGCATCGGGCCATCGTGGCTTCGGCCCGGTCTACCCAATGCGAAGAGAAAGCATCGGGCCAGCGTCGCTTCGGCCCGGTCTACCCAATGCGAAAAGAAAGCATCGGGCCAGCGTAGCTTCGGCCCGGTCTACCCAATGCGAAGAGGAAACATGCCAGCAGTTTGGGGAGTGGCATCAAACTGGCCCCACCCACCCAGTCAGCCCCACCCACCCAGTCGGCCATACTCACCCGGCCCCCCTAGGTCAACCACAGCCCTGATGTGGCTCTCAATGAAATTGAGTTTGACACCCCCGGACTAGATGTTCCTTTCTAGTTCTATGGTTCCAGTGTATACCAGAATGACGTAATTTAGGCAGCTGCAGCAGCTAATTTTTAAACACCTTTTCTTAAAAAAAAACACACACACCAATTGTTAACTAAACATTCTTTTCAGTGCTTCCTTTTAGCTAGCCCTAGGACTCTCTGATGTTTTTTTGTTGTGGTGGTTGCTTTGTGTGTTTTTATTGCTTGGGAAGATTAAATTGGAAGTAGGGAATTTACAAAGAGGGAAAATCTTTTTTCTTTTCTTTTTTTTTTAAATCTGCAATTCCCACCTTTTTAATTCCACCAAACAAAAACAGGCTCTTGGGATTCATCTGGCCAGATGCCCTTGCCATCTCATTCATTCAATAAACAGATGTTTCACCAAAAATATCCCCTCTCTCCAGTCAAAATGTATTTATATATTCCCTAGCCTACTTATTCGGCTGCCAACCAGAGCTCCAAACTCTGGGCTTTGGAGAATATATTAATGTATGCAAATGTTTTGTTTTGTTTAGCTTTGTAAAGTATTGTTTTTCTGCCTTTGGACTATTGTTAACTTTCAGCCCGTAACGAAAAATAAATAAATCCTCTATTTATTGATGGAAGCTGATCATCGTTTCCTGCTGGTTCCCAAGGCTTGTGTTTACCTGGAATTTGTATTTATGATGCTAACTCATGCAGCCAAGAATGAACGTATTCTGCAGCCGCCTTTTTCTGTAAAAGGGTTCCTGTAAAGTCTTAGAAGAAGATTCTGCTATTTGAAAAGCTTGACATTAGTTAGTTTAATTTGGAGACACAACATAATTCCATGAGCTAATTGCCTCTTGTTACCTAGTTTGTAGCAATTGGCTGAAATCTAGTGCAGAAGAGATGTTTCAAGTTGGGTGGCAATTTCCAATTATAGATTGAGATTGAATTGCATTGTGTACATTTTTCAGGAGAGGAAAAAAAAAGCTTTAATATTTCAGCTTTTTTCCTATGCTTCAGTGCATGGAGTTGTTACTTCTTGATAATGTTGAATTAATTCATATTTAGTCTTGTGGATTTAGAATGGCATGGCATGACATGGCAGGGCATGGCATGGCAGGGCAGGGCATAGCATAGCATAGCATAGCATAGAATAGAATAGAATAGAATAGAATAGAATAGAATAGAATAGAATAACAGAGTTGGAAGGGACCTTGAAGGTCTTCTAGTCCAACACCCTGCTCAGGCAGGAAACCTGCCAAAAGCTTTTCTTGGCAAAGACCCCACAAAGTTCAAGAGACACTGACAAGATAGACTGGAATCAACATTGCTTTGCCACAAGAACCCAACGGCTCCTTGCTGCTTTTTTAAGCCTTATGGGAATGGCCAATCATATTCTGGCCTTACTCCCGAGTCGTCCTTTTTGCTTCGGCTGCACTTGCCTTCTGGCAGCTCTTCTCACGCGTGCACTAGGAACAAGCTCCTTCTGTTCCTCTGCCTCTCTGCTGGAGCCTCCAGAGTCCACGCATCCCAGATGGCCCTGGCCCCATCTCTGCTTCCAAGGCAGAGCCCTCGTCCAGGCCTTCCAGGACTGGCCCATCATGCTCCCCAGCCTCCTCACTGTCCAACTCCGCTGCCAGGTCCAGAGGCTGCTGGCGGACCACAACAAGCATAACAGGATGAGCTCCTGTTCCTTGTCCCAGCTGCTGCCAACCTAGCAGTTCGAAAGCACATAAAAATGCAAGTAGAAAAATAAGGACCACCTTTGGTGGAAGGTAACAGTGTTCCGTGCGCCTTTGGCATTGAGTCATGCCAGCCACATGACAATGAATATGTCTTTGGACAGCACTGGCTCTTCAGCTTTGAAACGGAGATGAACACTGCCCCCTAGAGTAGGGAATGTCTAGCACATATATGTGAGGGGAACCTTTACCTTACACACACACAACCACACACGAAAATAAGTGCAGGAATGAAAAGCTGCCTCAAGAAAGGACCAGAAACGTTAAGCACAACTTCAGTTTGTTACCTTCCCTTAGTTATTTTCCACAAGGAAAGGCTTCTTTTTGGAATACAAAGACGAAGAGGACATTAGAGCAGTATCCTCTTGTCTGCAGATCCCAGGGGATTCCCATGTACCTAAGAGTTGCAACAATCAAACTAGATAAGGACATGACTGGAATGATGCTGGGGGGAAAAAACCCCCGAAGAGCAGCAATAACTAAAGAGAGCCATTGTCTGCATTTGGATTTGGATGCAAGATCAAGATCAAGATCAAGCGTGCACTTATGGAGTAAGGACACAAAACAGAACAGCTTCTGTAGCCTTATTGCATCAGCTGCATCCCACTCAATGTTGTGTAGGCTACAGATTTTTTGGAGAAAGATGGATCAGGAGATCAGTCAAGAAGCTCCCATTCTGTAAATATAAAGCTGCTCATTTTTGTTTAGGCCAACATAGGCCAAAGCCTGAGAAACGGACAGGGGTAATATCTTGAAAAGTCTCCTGGATTTGGGAGTTTTGCTGGTGATTATTTAGGAAGTGGATAGGATTCTTCATGTTGCTAATTCTGAGTTGTAATATGGGACAAGTTAAGAAATATGAATGAGGAGCTACTAGTTCAAATGCGGTCTATCCAATAACATCATCCAGCCTTTCTCTTTCTCTTTCTTTCTTTTTTTCTCTCTGTCTCTCTCTACCTCTGCCTGCCTGCCTGTCTCTTTGTCTCTGTCTCTGTCTCTGTCTCTCTCTCTCTCTGTGTCTGTCTGTCTGTCTCTGTCTGTCTGTCTGTCTCTCTCTGTCTCTCTGTGTGTGTGTGTGTCTGTCTCTCTGTCTCTGTCTCTCTGTCTCTCTCTCTCTGTATGTGTGTGTGTGTGTCTCTGTCTCTCTCTCTCTGTCTTTCTTTCTGTGTACACTGATGTGATGTCTACAATAGTAGGGTTTTCTATCTACCCATTTTTGTTGTTCTTGTTTCATGCAAGTGTTTTGCCTTGCACCAGTCAAATGGATCCAAATAATAGTTTATGTTGTGGCTCCCGCCCCCGAACCTGGCCCCATGCCCGAAAGTGCCTTGGAGCCGAGCCTGCTGCCAGAAAGTGACTCGGAGCCGGGCCTGCTGCCAGAAAGTGATTTGGACAGTGAGGGGAAAGGGCCATTAGGACTTACCTCAGAAGGACCGGCCTCCCTGGATCAGCTCCAGGAGTCAGAAGCAGGCCAAGTGAAAGGGATAACGAGGCCTCCTTCTCCTGACTCTTTCCCCCCCCCAGGCCATGCCTGCAGACCCAGCTGACAGCAATCAGGCTTGGCTCAATCCCACCTTTCGTAGGCAGGAGAGAAGAGAACAACAGAAACAGAAGAGGGGCAGGCCTAGGAAGTGCTGAGTCATGGAGCCATACCCCACAGGATATAAAAGGCAGCAAGAGCTGGTGTGTCTCTTTGTATCAGGCAAATCCACGGGTTGACTAGAGCTGAAGGTTGTGACTCACCAGCGTCTTGGCAGCTATCAAGGGCTCTTGGCAGACGCTGTGTTGTGTCTTGCCCGCCCTCAGAGCAGCCGGGGCCTTCTTATCTGCTCCCGAACACGGAGGAATGTATGCCTCCCGGCCCCAGTCCTGGCTCCATGCCCAGACAAACTGCAGAAGAAGGAGCACCTCCCGGCCCCAGCCCTGACTCCATGCCCAGGCAAACGGAGCAGCTAGACCCCTCCCCCTCCTCCACAGCATGTGAGCCTGAGGAGGGTTTATTACCAACAGCTGATTGGAGTGACCCTCGCATCAGAAGATTGGATAGGCGGAGGCAACAGAAGGAAGGGAGGGGCAGGCCTTAATGAGTGCTGAGTCATGGAGCCACACCCCATGGCCTATATAAAGGATCTGCTTTCTGGCAGTCTCTGAGTCAGGCAAAAGTCAAACTTATCTTGCTGAAGTCACTTACTGGTCTCCTGCCTGCTCTGAGGACTTTGCTAGGACTTTGGGCAGAGCTGCAGAGGCAAGCCTGATTCGGATTTCCCTGACCCGGCCGTCAGCGGAGGAGTGGGACACGACATGCTGATTCTTTTGCTGCCAGAGCTGATAAGAGCCGGCTAATTAAGCCATCGTTCGGACGGAGGCGAGGAGGACACAACAGCTTATCAGATGATAATCGAGATGATAATTGAGGTATTTTGGGACAAGGGATTAATGCTATTTTGAAGCCAAAATCAAAACAGCTCTGGAAAACAGTGTCCAGCAATCAGAAAACTCTAACCCTCACAAGGACAAAGTGGCCAGGAGTAGTATTAGTTCTTTGAAGCAAAGACCACAAGGATTCCAAGAATGGTCTTTTGCTCTATCTCGGGTATTATAACAGAATCTTGGAAAAAAAATCTTCCAGAGTTTCTCTTTGCCCATACACAATCAAGGTGGGGTTATTTTGGCTTTCTACTTTCTTCTACTTTCTAATTTCCGATGTTTTTTCCCCCTCCCTTCATTGTTTATTTATTTCTTCACAGAGAGCTTGGCAGGTCCCAGTTCCCGAACCCATAACTTTGGAACCATTCAAGGTCATGTGCCCAGTAAGGCAGGTTTCAGGAGAAGTGAGAAAATGCTAAATTGGAACAGGTTTACAGTAATGCTGTTCAGTTGTCACTACTGAAGCCAGAACTGAGACCAAGATAATATCATGAGGACATGTCTTTTTATATATATTTGTGGAAGCATCTTTAGTAGCACAAGAGAGTACGCTACTGTTGTGACCCAGGCTCAAGTAGGTAGTATTAAACACAATCAATTCAAAAAAAGACTTTATTAGAACAGCTGAGAATTAACTCATTCTCAGCATAGTCCAAACTAAATCAAAACAAATTCTTCATAACACAAGTCTTTAGTCTTATCACCAATCTTGGTCTAATTAGGCAAACTGCCAAAGGCTTTTCTTGGCAAAAGTTCAGAAGCAGAAGACACCGACAAGAATTAAATGCAGCAAGACAAGAAACAAGTCTATCAACGTTGCTTTCCGACAAAGAGCCCAAGAGCCGTTGCTGATCTTTTAAGCCTTATGGGAGGGGCCAATCATCTCTTGGCCCTACTCCCGAGTCGTTCTCTTTGCTTTAGCTGCTCTTGCCTTCTGGCAGCTCTTCTCATGCGTCCTCCTGTTCCTCTGCCTCTCTGCTATCCGCCTCTGAAGACTCCAGAGTCCGTGCATTGCTCCCAGATGGCCCTGGCCCCATCTCTGCCTCTGACGCAGAGCCCTCATCCAGGCCTTCCCCAGCCTCCAGGACTGGCCCTTGTTCTTCCTCAGCCTCATCACTGTCCAACTCCGCTGCCAGCTCCACAGGTAGCTGGCGGGTCACAACAGCTGCTTATCCCTTGCAGTAAGTCCCATTGAGTTTAGTTTAACCAAAAACAGTATCGACCCACTCAGAATATTATTTTCTCAGCCAAATCTGCAAGGCAAAAGCCTTTCCAAGTTCTATCCTGAAGAAAAAAAAAACCTCCATTAAATGAAATGAAACTTGCTTTGAAGTAACTGTGTTTAGAATTGCTACCTTAGAGTCATTTTCTCCGTGCCGCACTATACATCTTAACACTTTTTTGTTCCTTGAAAAGAGTTGCCTCATTTGAATTTAAATTGCAATACCACTTTTTTTCCCCTCCCCTTTTTACTATCCGAGATGGTCAAATTGTGTCTTGCACAGTCAGCAGGAAGAGTTAACTACTATATTCTTCATAAATGATATCTTCTGCTAGAGTGGAATCTGCTTGTCAAGTCACAATGATAAGGCCAGCAATATGCAAGCTGGTTTCCGAGGAAGTTGTCAGAAAACGGGCCCGCTTTTATTTGCATTTTAAAAGCTTATGTGTGGATTTTCCCTATATACGGACCAACAGGGAGAAAGAAATAATATCTCGCATAATAATTTCTTGAATGATCAATGACATCCTTTCCTACAAAGAACGCAAGCAAGCAGTTAGACAATCTTAGTAATGATTGCTTTCCAAAGTTTAGTATTTTTTTTAAAAAAAAGGAAGGAATTAAAAGGAAGAAAAAAAAAAAAAAGAAATTCAATTCATTTCTGCCGAGAAGTTTTGTAAATTACATACTATAAAAATACACTTGACTGAAATTTACTTAACGTTGTTGGTCATTCTTCCAAAGCACGGACACCTTTCTCTCCGATGGGAACTCTTCTGAACGTGTTTTCATTTGGAAACCATGGGATTGGGCAGCTGGGAAGAGAGGCCAAGCCACAAAGACTTGATTTTGGATGAATTGAGCAAGGAAAAAGTTAGTGCTCTAAATCCCACATCATTGCTCCAGGGGACAATGACATGGCAATTTTTTAAAAACTTTATATTTAATTGCACTATATATAGTTGCACTATATATAAGAAATAACTGCATCTCTACAGAAATAAAGCACAACAATGATGAAAATCATCTTGAATGCATTTGGGTCAATATAAAAGGGGGGGAAATGATATTGCCATAGGTCTATACTATAGGCCACCCACCAAACAGAGGAAGTAGATGAACTTTTTGCTAGTCAGCTAACTAAGGTATGAAGAAAGCAGTAATGGGGGATTTTAACTACCCTGACATCAACTGGGAGACAAACTCTGCACCAAGTGGAAGATCCAACAGGTTCCTAACAAACCTAGCAGACAACTTTGTTTCCCAAAAAGTAGAGAAGGCAACAAGGGGATCAGCCATACTGGACTTAATTCTCACTAACAGAGATGAAATGATAGAAGGTGTTGAAGCTACAGGAACCTTGGGGGCAAGTGACCATGCAATATTGGAATTCAACATTAAGCAAATACAAGTAGTAGAACAAAGTCAAACTAGAGTCTTGGACTTTAAGAGAACTAATCTCAATAAACTTAGAGAGAGCTTGAGAAGGATTCCATGGATGAGAATCCTCAGGGGGAAAACAACTCAAGAAGCTTGGGAAATTTTGAAAAGTGAGATTATAAAAGTGCAGTCTAGTACTATACCAATGAAGAAGAAAAATAATAGATCTCAAAAGAAACCAGCATGAATGTATAAAGAACTATCTGACAAATTGAAAGACAAAAAGGACAAGTATAAAAAGTGGAAAGAGGGGCAAATAACTAAGGCAGAATATCAGCAAATAGCCCTAGCCTGTAAAGATGAAGTGAGGAAAGGTAAGGCTCATAATGAACAAAGGCTAGCGACAAAAGTAAAAAAATAACAAAAAAAGCTTCTTCCAACAAGTTAAAAACAAGAAAAAAGTCAAGGAAACAATTGACCCATTGCTGAGAGAAAGTGGGAAGAAGGTGACAAGCAACGGGGAGAAAGCAGATCTACTTAACTCATTTTTTGTATCTGTCTTTACACAAAAGGAAAAAACAATCCAACCTATCAAAAATAGCACCACAAAAACAGATTAGGAACACAAGTTAAAATAGGGAAGAAAATTGTAAGTGAACATCTGTCTACCCTAGATGAGTTCAAATCACCAGGACCAGATGAATTACACCTCAAGGTTCTGAAGGAACTGGCAGACGAGATCTCAGAACCACTGAACTATATCTTTCAAAGATCCTGGAGCACAGGGGAGCTGCCAGAGGACTGGAAAAGAGCTGATGTAGTTCCCATCTTCAAAAAAAGGAAAAAAAAAAACAGATCCAGGAAACTACAGACCTATTGGCCTGACCTCAATACCGGGAAAGATTCTGGAAAAGATAATCAAGCAACGAATCACCGAACACCTAGAAGCAAACCAAGTAATAACCGAAAGCCAACATGGGTTTGTCAAAAACAGATCATGTCAGACTAATCTAATTGCATTCTTTGTCAAAGTGACAAAATTAGTAGACCAGAGGAATGCTGTCGATATAATTTACTTGGACTTCAGTAAAGCATTTGATAAAGTAGACCATAACCTACTACTAGATAAAGTAGAAAAATGTGGGTTAGACAGCACCACCACCAGATGGATTTGTAACTGGCTGACCAACAGCACTCAACATGTAGCCTTCAATGGAACTACATCCACATGGAGGGAAGTATGCAGTGGAGTACCCCAAGGCTCTGTTTTAGGCCCAGTACCCTTCAACATCTTCATCAATGACTTGGACAAGGGGATAGATGGGGAACTCATCAAATTTGCAGATGACACCAAGCTGGCAGGAATAGCCAATACTCCAGAAGATAGGCTCAAGTTACAGAAGGATCTTGACAGACTTGAATATTGGGCGCTATCTAACAAAATGAAATTCAACAGTGAAAAAAGTAAGGTTCTACATTTAGGCCAAAAAAACAAAATGCACAGGTACCGTATATGTGGTACCTTGCTCAATAGTAGTACCTGTGAGACGGATCTTGGAGTCCTAGTGGACAACCATTTAGATATGAGCCAGCAGTGTGCAGCAGCTGCTAAAAAATCCAACACAGTTCTGGGCTGCATAAACAGAGGAATAGAATCAAGATCTCATGAAGTGTTAGTGCCACTTTATAATGCCTTGGTAAGACCATACTTGGAATACTGCATTCAGTTTTGGTCGCCGCGATGTAAAAAAGATGCTGAGACTCTAGAAAGAGTACAGAGAAGAGCAACAAAGATGATTAGGGGACTGGAGGCTAGAACATATGAAGAACTGTTGCAGGAACTGGGTATGTCTAGTTTTATAAAAAGAAGGACTAGGGGAGACATGATAGCAGTGTTCCAATATCTCAGGGGTTGCCACAAAGAAGAGGGAGTCAAACTATTCTCCAAAGCACCTCTCTCTCTCCCTATCTCCCTCTCTCTCTCTCTCTCTCTCTCTCCCTCCCTTCCTTCCTTTCTTCCTTCCTTCCTTCCTTTCCCTTCCTTCCCTTTCCTTCCCCTTTCTTTCCCTTCCTTTCTTCCTTCATTAGTTCTTTCCTTCCTTCCCCTTCCCCTTCCTTTTCCTTCCTTCCTTAGATCTTCCCTTCCTTTTCCTTCCTTCTCCTTTTCCTTCTCCTTCTCCTTCTCCTTCTCCTTCTCCTTCTCCTTCTCCTTCTCCTTCCCTCCCTCCCTTCTTCCTTCCTTCCTTCCTTCCTTCCTTCCTTCCTTCCTTCCTCTCTCTCTCACTCACTCGCACACATACACAAACACACATTTAATCTATAACATCATTATACATCTTTCGCATAAAGCACTAGGAACATTAATCAGTGCGTTCATCCCAGCACCCCAACTCGGTCCACACAGTTCTTGAAATTGTGTTTTCAGTTGCCATTAAATGAAATGGGGAAGAGTAGGTACTGTAAGCTAGTTCGTTAAGAAGTTCAGGACTATAAGAACAATACAATTGTCAAGAGGTGCGGGTGGGATAGTAAGGCATTCTCTTCTGAGAGTGGATCCATTGCTACCCAGTGAGTTGCATCTACAATATATATTGCAGTTCATACTGGTGGATGAAGGCAGCAATGTGCTATGAGGATGGAGAGAAAGACTTGACTCCAACTCATCCTTCCCTTTGACAATCTTTCCCACTGCTTGCCAGTTCCATGAGTCGAGCACCATGTCCTGTAAATGGATTCAGTTTCCAGACATTTGCCTAACAGTTCAGCAAGCTTTCTCCATTCATATTTATCCTTCTGCCCTGAATCTGTAGAACTTGTGGCTGGAGAAGCTGCAAGTTTCCTTCAGAAACTCTTGTCTTCATCCTGCTTTGAAGAATAAGAGTCTCGTCTCCGTGCGTATCTGACTCTTTCCACATTAGAATGACCGCAAACAGGAGGTTGAGATTAGGTTTATGCTTCCCTTCAATCATTATGTCAAGAGGGAGTTTTCAAGGGTATTATTTGTCAAAAGGGAGTTAGAAAAGCGGCACCTGCTGAAATGCTCATTTCTCTCCTAAACAATTAAAGATAATGCATCAGGGGCTTATAACCCAGAGACATAAACCTACATCTGTAATAGATCATTTATGACTCTGCCTTGCTTTGTGTAATTTCAGCCGGGGCGATGAGCACCTCGGAAACATGATTCATTCCCAGAGCTCATTTAACAAGTAGATCTCCATCCCATCCCTCTGCTAATTATACCTTTTGCCCTAAATCAATGGTGTTCTTTTGTGACATGGGCATTTTCTGTGTGTAGCACGGAGGTAGAGTGTATAGATCTTGGGCTGATGGATCATTGAACCTTAAAACTTTAATAACTGCTTGGTTGAAAGCACTCTCACACTTAACCCACCTTTAAAAGTTCTCAATGCTTCTCATCCGCCTGGAATTGTGTGGTTATTAAAAAGGACTTTGTAATTCTGCCTCTCCCCTTTGATGAAAAAAAAAAGAAGGGGGGGGGAACCACTACAATGAAAATATGGGGTAGAATAAAGGGCTTGAACTCCGAGAGGATGTTAATGAATGAAGGCTGCCTTCAACTGATCTTGAAAAGCCCATTAATTGCAGGAGAAGCTTCAGGAGTAAGAGAGAAAGAAGATGAAAGACGTTAATTATAATACAATATTGGAAAAAAGTATGTGAATCTTCCAGATAATAAAAAGACACATTTTTTAAAATGAAATACTAAATCATCACATAGTAAATGCATTATTGAACCTGGAAAGGACAGATCATATTTATCTTTTTATTTGGATGGTTTATAACTGCCAAGTATTCAGGAACCTTCGATACAAATGCAAAATGTAAGCATTGCCTGATATTTCTCATGAAGGGCTCCATGTAGGGACTGATTTATTTATTTATTACTACTTTTTAAATTTTGTATTTGTTTACTTACCCCCTACTTTTCTACTCTGGTGAGTATTCAGGGAGGTTGACGAAAGTTTTTAAAAAGCAATAACAGACTATTGAAAACACACGTTGACGTGAATACTAAAATAGATACTAAAACCGTCAAATGATTAAAGTTTGGTACAATAAATATACAGTATCTTCACGCATGTTCTATATATTGAGAAAACACAGGGCCAGATACAAGATTTGAGTGTGAGAGTATTGATAGTTACCAAAAGCTGAATGTACCTATTTTATGGGGAGTTGAATCCTCAGTTTAAATCTGAAATGTTTTTATTATTATTGCTTTATTATTAGATGATATCTCACCTTTATTTTGTAAAACTCAAGGCAGTCTACATAATGCTTTGCCTTCCTATTTTCCCCACTACAATCACCCTGTCAGGTGGGTTGAACTGAGAGAGAGGGACTGATTCAAAATCACCTAGTCAGCTTTTATGCCTAAGACAGGACTGTCCACATACAGATGGGAGGTTGAACAACTAGCCTCGTAGTGCGACTGGAATAATCTGGAACTGAACACACTCAAAACGGTAGAAATGGTGATAGACTTTAGGAGAAACCCTTCCATACTTCCACCTCTTACAATACTAGACAACACAGTATCAACAGTAGAGACCTTCAAACTTCTATTGCAAGATCTAAAATGGACAGCTAACATCAAGAATGTCATCAAAAAAGCACAACAAAGAATGTTCTTTCTGCACCAACTCAGAAAGCTCAAACTGCCCAAGGAGCTGCTGATCGAGTTCTACAAGTTCTACGGAGGAATTATTGAGTCTGTCATCTGCACATATATAACTGTCTGGTTTGGTTCTGCAACCCAACAAGACAGACACAGACTTCAGAGGATAATTAGAACTGCAGAAAAAACAATTGCTATCAGCCTGCCTTCCATTGAGGACCTGTATACTGCATGAGTCAAAAGGGGGGCTGTGAAAAGATTTACAGACCCCTCACATCCTGGACATAAATTGTTTCAACTCCTACCCTCAAAACGACACTATAGAGCACTGCACACCAGAACAACTAGACACAACAACAGTTTTTTCCCCATCACTCTGCTAAACAAATAATTCCCTCAACACTGTCAAACTATTACTAAATCTGCACTACTATTAATCTTCTCAGAGTTCCCATCACCCATCTCCTGCCACTTATGACCGTATGACTGTAACTTTGTTGCTTGTATCCTTATGATTTATATTTATATTGATTGTTTCCTGATTGCTTATTTGTACCCTATGCCTAACTTTACGTGTTGTACTTTAGAATTCTTGATGAACGTATCTTTTCTTTTATGTACACTGAGAGCATATGCACCAAGACAAATTCCTTGTGTATCCAATCATACTTCGCTAATAAAAAATTCTATTCTATTCTATTCTATTCTATTCTATTCTATTCTATTCTATTCTATTCTATTCTATTCTATTCTATTCTAGACTGGCCTAAGTCACCCAGCTGGTTGTAATGGCTAAGGGAAAACTAAAACTCCCCATCTCCTGGTGATTGGCCTAAAAGTCACCCAACCAGATTTCACACCTAAGGCAGGACTAGACCTCACTGCCTTGTGGTGAATGGCCCAAAGTTGTCCATTCAGTTATCACACCCAAGGTAGGGCTAGAACTCAGAGTCTCCCAGTTTCTGCCTTATAAACTTAGCCCCTACATTGAAATGATACTTTTAAGCATGGAGTTAAAATAATTGATCCATACACATATCAATTCAATTGAAAATGTTGGGTTCTTTTATTTCACAATCCATGCTTGTTATTTCACAATCCATGTGCACTCCCTGATTGTCTATGGGCATTCATTCAAAGCCAATTGTGCATCATGCAAAGTTAATGAAGAACTGCCAGATTTGCACAAATCACACTAAGCCAGCCAGGGGGACAGACAGACAGACAGATAGGCAGGCAGACAGATATTTGGGTTAAAACCAGCTAGGATATGTGTATGTTCTCATGCAGCCAACTAAACTTTCATTTCACTTGGTTTTATAACTTATAAATAGCAATAGCACTTAGACTTAAATACTGCTTCACAGTGCTTTACAACCCTCTCTAAGTGGTTTACAGAGTCATCACATTGCTCCCAACAATCTAGGTCCTCATTTTACCAACCTCAGAAGTATGGAAGGCTGAGTCAACCTTGAGCCTGGTGAGATTCTAACTGCCAAATTGTAGGCGGCCAACAGTCAGCAGAAGTAGCCTGCAGTACTGCATTTTAACCACTGCACCACTGTGGCTGCATGTACATTTTAGTAGCTTTTCTTTAAAAAGCCAAGTAGAACTAGACATAATTAGCATTTGAATAAAAGATCACCAGGAACTTCCAGCTGCTGACTAGAGTGAGAAATTAAAAAAAAAAATGGAGAAGGAGGGGGAGGGGGAGGAGGAGGAGGAGGAGGGGGAGGAGGAGCAGGAGGAAGAAAGAAGGAGAAGAAGAAGGAGAAGAAGGAGAAGGAGAAGGAGAAGGAGAAGAAGAAAAGAAGAAGAAGAAGAAGAAGAAGAAGAAGAAGAAGAAGAAGAAGAAGAAGAAGAAGAAGAAGAAGAAGAAGAAGAAGAAGAAGAAGAAGAAGAAGAAGAAAACTAGAAATCATCAGCAGTTAAATTCAACTTGAAGATATATTCCTTCTTTTTTCTTTTCACTCTAAGCCCAAATGCATTTGCAACCATCTCCAGAGTGTGCAAATTCTCCGAAGTGCTTACATTAATGCATCTAAAACATTTCTTCACAATCTAGCAACGGCTTGCACTGGGGAATTTCAGACGCAATTGCAGCTCATGAGTAATAGATGCAGCCGCTTTGGGGAACCGCTAAAGGTGGCCAAAAAAAAAATTCCATCTTAAAGAAAATGAAAGGGAAATCTGTAGATTTCTTGCTTGGGCCCAAATCCCAGTTGTGGAAAAAAGTGAGCAAAAGAGAGAGAGAGAGAGGGAGGGAGGGAGGGAGGGAGGGAGAGAGGGAGAGAGAGAGTTTCAGCTTACTTGAATGCATCAGAGGGGTTTCACACTCCCCTGGCTACGCCATAGTACTCTGGCAGCATCATACTTGTATCAGCTGCATTTGTCTATGGAGCTGCATGAAAATATATATTAGAGGAGAATATATATTTACAGGGAAGTGATTAAAGGGAAGGCCATGCTAATTGCCAAGATCTGTCTTCTTGGTCAAAGAGGAAGTGAGGGTTAACATTATGGGGAGCAGTGTTGCTAAAATCCCAATAATTGTTCTTCTTTGCAACTTCTGAAGTGAGTTTGCACAGCTGGTGATCCATCTTGCCACTGCCTATCTGTCAGCTATATATCAACCTGATTTTGCACTTAAGGCCAGAAAACCAAGTTTATTGAGCATAATCTTTTGATGGTTGGACCATTGTTAACACAGTGGGTCACCAGCGTGCAGGCTGTCCTGAGGTTTAAAATACAGCAACTAAAACAACTTCATTCTGGCAGCCGTGCCACAAATCAGTTGTGAAGAACGGCATTCAGTAGTATAATACTAAATTCATCATGTCAAAGGGAAGATCTCCCTCCACTATCCTCTTACATATATATTTTTGCCGGATGATGGTGTGTTTTTTTATTGTTCTTTCCATGAATAACTTTATTCTGAGAACAATCTGGTGCATCTAGGGGTGAAATCCAGCAGGTTCTGACAGGTTCTGGAGAACCGGTAGTGGAAATTTTGAGCAGTTCAGAGAACCAGAGAATACTACCTCTGGCTGGCCCCAGAGTGAGATGGGAATGGAGATTTTCAACATCCTTCCCCCAGGAGTGGGGTAGGAATGGAGATTTTGCAGTATCCTTCCCCTGGCACACCCACCAAGCCATGCCCACCAAGTCACACCATGCCCACCAAGCCATGCCCACAGAACTGGTAGTAAAAAAAATTTCAGTAGTATAATACTAAATTCATCATGTCAAAGGGAAGATCTACCTCCACTATCCTCTTACATATATATATTTTGCGGATGATGGTGTGTTTTTTTATTGTTCTTTCCATGAATAACTTTATTCTGAGAACAATCTGGTGCATCTAGGGGTGAAATCCAGCAGGTTCTGACAGGTTCTGGAGAACCGGTAGTGGAAATTTTGAGCAGTTCAGAGAACCAGAGAATACTACCTCTGGCTGGCCCCAGAGTGAGATGGGAATGGAGATTTTCAACATCCTTCCCCCAGGAGTGGGGTAGGAATGGAGATTTTGCAGTATCCTTCCCCTGGCACACCCACCAAGCCATGCCCACCAAGTCACACCATGCCCACCAAGCCATGCCCACAGAACTGGTAGTAAAAAAAATTTCAGTAGTATAATACTAAATTCATCATGTCAAAGGGAAGATCTACCTCCACTATCCTCTTACATATATATTTTTGCCGGATGTTGTTTTTTTTTATCATTCTTTCCATGAATAACTTTATTCTGAGAACAATCTGGTGCATCCCAGGGGTGAAATCCAGCAGGTTCTGACAGGTTCTGGAGAACCAGTAGCAGAAATTTTGAGTAGTTCAGAGACTGGCAAACACCACCTTTGGCTGGCCCCAGAGCGGGGTAGGAATGGAGATTTTGCAGTATCCTTCCCCTGCCATACCCACCAAGCCGCACCATGCCCACCAAGCCACGCCCACAAAACCGGTAGTAAAAAGATTTGGATTTCACCAATGGTGCATCCCATGGAAAATGTCTACATGTTGTGAGTCCACCGGTGGCCTGCGGAGCTGGCAGCAGAGTCTGACAGTGAGGAGGTTGGGAAGGAACAAGGGCCAGTCCTGGAGTCTGGGGAAGGTTCAGATGAGGGGTCTGCATCAGAGGCAGAGAAAGGGCCATCTGGGAGGTATGCGCTGCCTCCGGAGCCTCCAGAGTCAGACCTCAGCGAGGCCGAGGAATGGGGGAACCTGTTCCCAGTGCGCACATGCGCAGAGCTGCCAGAAGGCAAGAGCAGCTAAAACAAAAGGGATGTAGGGCTTCGAGATGATTGGCCCCTCCCGTAAAACATAAAGAAGGAGCAGAGGCACGTGGGCCTTTGCAGGAAGCAACATTGTTAATTCTGTTCACTTTAAAGTCTGAAGCTCTGTTTGATTCTGGGCTCCATGCGGCTTTGCCAATTAGGTCTTTGGCAGCCAGTCAAGGGAGATAAAGATGGGTGATTATCAGTCTTATCCCAAAGGACTCTTTACAACTATTTGGGACTCATCTGTGAATGAAGAGAATTCACAGCTGTTGCAATAAAAGAGGTTTTTGGGACTACTCGTGTGTTTTACTGACTCAGGAAGCCTAGGTCAGAACACTACAGTCTGCTGCTGTAGCGAATGAAAAATCAATAAAAGGAAAAATTTACCCCCTTTTTTGCCAAATGAAATTGTATCTTGAGCATGTGGTGGTGCGGAGTAAAAAGAAAACACACTAAGGAATAGCACTTCTCTGTCTTTCATGCAGCAATTCAAGTTTATCTATTGAGGCCACAAACTTCCATTAAGGCACATATTTGGATTCCTTTTTCTTGGTTAACAGAAAACCTGTAGCTTCAGAAAAAAGCATTTTCACAAGAGGTAGAATTGAAGAGCTTGTTAAGGTTAGCAAGAGTTCAGGATGGTAAACCATAAAGCCCCATTCTAAGTTTGAAAGTATATTCCCTTGTATCTTTCCAGCCACAGTGAAAGCAATGTTGAAACAGAAGCTTAAGGGAGTTATCATAAAGGTTAAAATGTGGATAATTAGACAAAATTAATACAAGAGTGGATGAAAGTCAGACGTGGAAATGTACAGTAACACCTGCTTGCAACATCTTCAAGCAGAAGACACTGTTCCTAGGGGTTGCCCAGCAGCTTCAATGAGATTGAACACAGATGTCTTCTTGGCCATGCTGTGAAATACCTTTTGGAGATCAAATCCAAAGAGTGACAGAGAGACACACAGAATATATAATTAAGTGGAGGACACTTTAGTTCGTAAATGAGTACCTTATTCTTCAGCTGATCCTCAGGGTTATCTCAAAGGTTCACAAAGCATCAAATGAATTTAGTATGTTTCATGGCGATCGTCATGCCAGGAGCTTTAAAGAGCCAGCCCCAAGCCATACCGATAGGAAGAAACTCTTCAAAATGTCCCAGGAAATCTTGTGAAATAAAATAGGAGGGTGGGAAAAAAAAAAAGAAACAGCTTCAATGATGAGTAATTTGCTAGAACTTAAGAAGAAAGGGGAGGTATGTGGTTAAGACACTTCCAGTTTCTTGACTGGAAGGTTGGCAGTTTGAGACCCAAGTACTGTGAGATGGGGTGAGTTCCCATTCGTGTTCCAGCTCCTGCCAACCTAGCAGTTTGAAAGCATGCAAATGCAAGTAGATAAATCGGTACACTTTGGTGGGAAGGCAACAGGGTTCTTTGCACCTCAGCGTATAGTCATCTGGCCAGTGATGGTATTCAGCTGGTTCTATCCGGCTCAGGCAAACCGGTAGCAGTGGCTACAGGAGGCTACGCCCACCCTCCTGGATGTCAACACGTCCCGTTTTTGATGATCTGCACATGCAACTGGAAAGGGGAAACCTTTATGTTTACCTTAGGAGAAAATGAATGTAAAATTGTAAAACTACCTTTTGATGGAGATGATTTTATTACACGTAAATCTTAGGCAGTTTTTTCTTGATTAGTCAAGACTGTGCATCCTTAGGTCAGCAATCTCACCTATATAAATAGGCTCTGGGACGTTTATATTTGCATAGATCTTTTAAAAAGAAAAGAACTTGCATTTTATTTTGCAGTTGCTTAATAATGTGCAAATGGAACAAGTGCTTTCAAGAAGAAGGAACTGAGCAACAACACGACTGTTGTTGATCTTTGCAAAACTGAATGAAGTCAGCATAAGGTCAAGAGAATCCATCTTGCCTGTGTTGTTCTGATATTTATGTATACCGAGAAATGTTGTGTCCCAGGCCAGCGATTGTCCAAATTCATCTCTTTGTTTTGTGTTTGGGATCCCAAAGTGATTGTTCCAGAAATTGATGGTCTGTATTCAACGTTGAGGTCACCTTACTCCCGAGCACTGCCGGCGCACAATCCACAATGTTCTGTTCCGATGGGGTACACTTGCTTTCAGCAACTTTATTGCCACTGCAAAATGTTTTATTTAGCATCCTAGAATGATTTATGTTGATTGCTTATTTAGTATCCCATGACTATCGCTAAACGTTGTATCTTATGATATATGATGAATGCATTTTTATGAT
Organism: Ahaetulla prasina; assembly: GCF_028640845.1. NCBI lineage: Eukaryota > Metazoa > Chordata > Lepidosauria > Squamata > Colubridae > Ahaetulla > Ahaetulla prasina. Next base: position 128,266,661 of record NC_080543.1, read on the forward strand.
GACGATGATCATGATTTATCACTTGTCACTTGTATGTACACTAAAAGCTTATGCAATGAGACAAATTCCTTTTGTATCAAATCACACTTGGCCAATAAAGCTGTTCTATTCTATTCTATTCTATTCTGCTCTGCTCTGCTCTGCTCTGCTCTGCTCTGCTCTGCTCTGCTCTGCTCTGCTCTATCATATTTTTGAAAAGAAAAACAACATCGAACTCAATACTATCAGCCTTTATCAGGGACCTTCAAGAAGCACAAACCAATTCAATATAATGAATTGGTCTTTCTACTACTTGTTTTGCTTTATGGAAGGAGGAAAGAAAAGGAGTTTCTGTGGAGATTCTCAGTCATCCAGATCATGGTTTTCCCAAAGATACTGTGGGAAGAAATATCCATCTGTTTCGGTTCCAAGCTGGGAGAAAGACACTGGAAACATGAAGGCTACCGCTCCAGTTTGGATTGCAGAAAATATGACTTCTGTAACAGAATTGTCTGTGCTTGGAATGCATTACCTGACTCTGTGGTCTCTTCTCATAACCCCAAAAGCTTTAACCAAAATCTATCCATTGTTGACCTCATCCCATTTCTAAGAGGACTTTAAGGGGCGTGCATAAGAGCACAAATGTGCCTACCGTTCCTGTCCTATTGTTTCTTTCCATATATATATATATATATATATATATATATATATATATATATATATATATATATATATATATATATATATATATATATATATATATATATATATATATATATATATATATATATATTCTTATACTTCCTTGTTTCTCCTCATATATATGTTTATATATTATATAATCTTTTTGTGTTATGCTTGTATATTGTTATTACAAAATTAAATAAATAAAATAAAATAAAATAAAATAAATGATTAGAAAGAGAGGTTCATTGATGAAGCAGAACCATGTGTGGTTCTGGGCAGCTGACAAAATGGATTTGAGAATGGGTGGGTTTTTATACCTTCTTTGGGCTTTGTGTTTGAGCTTCCTGTTCCTGTTCAAGAACATGTCCTTTAATATTCTATTGGCTGTGGTCAGATTCCTATGATTCCTGTAGGGTTATGTAGGGATCATAGTCAGTGGTAGTATTTGCTTACTTTCCCTACTGGTTCATAAAATGAGCGCGCATGCGTGTGCTTTGCTGCCTAAATAGGATGGCATAAAGCTGGTGCGAATGGGTGGATGGGCAGATGGGTGGGGTGGGGGCGGGGCAGGGGAAGGGCGGGGCAGGGGAAGGGCGGGGAAGGACAGGGGAAGGGTGGGGAAGGGAAGGGGAAGGGCAGGGCAGGCCCACCCCACCTGCAATTTTTGCTACCGGTTCAGGTGAATTGGTCTAAACTGGCTGAATACCACCTCTGATCATAGTTGACCTTATAGGCAAAAGAGGAAATGCAAATCCTTGGTCAACCTAGGTCTGAGCTGGTCAACCTCTGGCTTTTGTTTATGGAAAGCTCCCAGGTAACTTTGAAGTTTGGGCTGACTTGGGAGTCATGCAATGAAGGGGCTTGTGTTCTGAAAGGGTGTTGGACAATCCCTATTGTGGCTAATGAATTTTGTCCTGTGGTGGATCTTGGGTGTGGGGATGCTTCTAATTCTACCATTCTGCCTTTGTTTCATAATATCCTGTCTTGAATGGATTACCAAATCTGCATTTCTAAAAGCTGGCTTCCTCAGTTTCTGCTTGGGGTCAGGGAGTCTGGGGCTGGATTAAGAGTATGTTTCTCCATTTATCCCTTTGGAGAAATATAATATCTTGCCTTTTTAATAATCCTCAAAATATTTCATTATTCTAGGAGGGGTGGGTTTCCCACAATACTGTTCAAAAGGCAACTGGACTTTCCTGTTTATTTTTTCTTTGAAAATTTTTTTGCTTCTCATCCAAGAAGCTTCTTCAATTCTGGCTGAATGGTGAGGAGAATGGTGATTTCCCACCATTCAGACAGAACTGAAGAAGAATAGAATAGAATAGAATAGAATAGAATAGAATAGAATAGAATAGAATAGAGTAGAGTAGAGTAGAGTAGAGTAGAGTAGAGTAGAATAGAATAGAATAGAATAGAATAGAATAGAATAGAATAGAATAGAATAGAATAGAATAGAATAGAATAGAATTTCTACCGCCTATTGGCCAAGGAATTTGTCTTGGTGCATATGCTCTTAGTGTATATAAAAGATATGTTCATCAAGAATTCTAAGGTACAACACTTCATAATAGTCATAGGGTACAAATAAGCAATCAGGAAACAACATCAATATAAATTGTAAGGATACAAGCAACAAAGTTATAGTCATACAGTCATAAGTGGAAGGAAGTGGAAGCTTCTTGGATGAGAAACAAAATGTTTTCAAGAAAAAAAATATCAAGAAAGTCCAGTTGCCTTCTGAAAAAGCACCTTTAGGGGAAAAAATAGAAGCTATTTTTTTCTAAATGAAGACCAGTAACTGCTGGTAACTGAAGTGATACTAAGCTGGACAGTCAAACATGTCGGCAAGTTCTCAAGTTCCTCCATTTTTAAATGAAAACTGTTATTTTTCTGTTTGTTTCACTCAGGAAATCAGCTTAGTAGTTCCATTGAAAAATGAAGAATCTCTCCACCCTCTACTTCAAAACTGGGTCTCTAGGGCAGATACTAATCCTGACAAAAGCTAGAGCTTTTTAGTAGGACAAGGAAAAATAGTTACCACAGAGGTCTTGAAACAAAATGGAGGCAACTTGGCAAAATATAACTCACAGAAGAACACTTGGAAAAACGGTCTGGAACCCACACTGCATATCGGACATTAATACAATTGAGCAAGTCCAGAGATATTTCACGAGAAGAATCCTCCACTCCTCTGCTCACAACAGAATACCTTATGCCACCAGGCTTCAAATTTTGGGCTTAGACAACTTAGAACTACACTGCCTTCAGTCTGACCTAAGCGTAGTACATAAAATTATCTGCTACAATGTCCTACCAGCCAATGAATACTTCAGCTTCAACTACAACAACACACGAGCACACAATAGATACAAATTCAAGGTAAACCGCTCCAAACTTGATTGCAGAAAATATGACTTTAGCAACAGAGTGGTCAACACCTGGAATGCACTATCTGACTCTGTGGTTTCTTCCCCAAACCCGCAAAATGTTAACCTTAGACCTGGGGTAGTCGACCTTTTTATACCTACCGCCCACTTTTGTATCTCCATTAGTAGTAAAATTTTATAACCGCCCACTCTTTCCACAGTAATGCGCCATGTATCGTCATCTGTGCATGCCTCTCGCGCATCATGGATTGGGTTGGGGGGGCACCAGCTACCAGCTCTGCTTGTCTTTTACAACTGGGTGGTGTGAGGGGAGATGCATCAGCTATTCTAGGAAGAGGCTGTTTTGTTTGCGGTTGCACTATAGCGCCATTTAGTTTCACTTACCTAACTTGAACTAAACTTATGTGCGGGCGATACAAATAGTATATTTTCAGAAATTTAAATTGTTACGGGGAATTTTATGAACACATAATGAAAATGTTTTTAAATAATGCTATGAATTTTTTTAAAGGCAATTAAATTTAAAAAAGGAAAGTGCTTCAGTATCAGACAAAATCCCTACCACCCACCATGAAAGCTGGAACACCCACTAGTGGGTGGTAGGGACCAGATTGACTACCACTGCCTTAGACTGTCTACTGTTGACGTCACTCCAGTCCTAAGAAGTCTGTAAGGGACGTGCAATGTGCCTACCATCCCTGTCCTACTGTCCCCATGTATTCGTATCCATTTCCTGTATTCATATAAGTATTCATAATATACTTATATCTGCCAATTTATACATGCTTGACAAATAAATAAATGTGGGAATAGCTTTCCACAGAGTTTTTTTTCCCCAAGTGAAATCCCTATAATAACCTCAACAAGCTGTATTCTGGCCATTAATTTCTCTCTTTCATTATCGGTCATAACGCCAGGTAAATGTTAAAGAGTTTGCCATATTTCTTCCCATTCCCAACCCTTTGAACCATTCACATCATTTCCTAGCTGTCACTCATAACAGCGGGAATTCTAGAAGTTTAATTGGCCAGTAGCAGCAGGAAGGAAAATATTGACAGCTAAGGAGTGGGGCAACCGTTACCATCTGCTTCGGTGTCATAAGAACATACCCTTAGAGAGATAACGGGTGGAATTATTTTTCCCCTGACAAATGTATTTTTAAAGGCAGTTTTCATGAAGGTGCTCAGTGGTTTAGAGCATTATATATTAATTCTTTGGAGAACTAGATGAATGATAGAAACCAAGGGAAGTTATCCCAAATGTGCTTCATTTGGATACATTCATTTTGTTCCCTAAGTGTTACAACACCTAAAACCTCCCTGGTAGTTCTATATTAAAATGAACATCAAGTGCCAAAACAATCTTTTCTTTAGTCCTTATCCATACCTTTAAACATATTTGATCTTCTGGTTTAATTACACATGATAAAACTATCCCTGAACTAAACTACAAAATTTCATCTTATTCTTCACTTTGTTTAAATGTGACCTCCTGCTGAGTTTTCGGCTTTCTCTAAGCAGAAAGGTGGACTTGCAGGAACCAATCTGGGTCATTCACTCAGATCAGAGTTTTAATCTTCCGAGCTTTCAAACTCATGCTGGAACCCATCCTCAGGGAACTTCTCTCTGTTGGAATGTGTGCTTTGGGCCTTTATTGCTGCCAGCATTAGAGGAACCACAAGAGCAAAGGGTGACAAGAGGAGCTCTTAAGCGTAAAGAAGAGCAACAGTCTCAAAGTAAACACATATGTGCCATTTTTACGTAGTGCCTGGTTGGGTGTGGCTGTCAGGGTTCTGATGGATGTCCTAATTAAATCATGAGCCTTGAGCCAAGCTTCAAAAGAAATCCAGTTATTTATTAGGAGCTTCATGTCGGCACGTTCCCAAATGAAGCCAACTCTGACCTCACATAATTTACGGCCCCAATCATGACCCTATTTCCCCTCCCCCCTCAACGTGTGTCATCAATCACATTTGCCAACGAAGCAATTTTGCAGGTTGTAGAGATCACTCCCCTCCAACCACTGTGAGTAAACCTGGGAGACAGCCTTGAGAAAGATATGTCTGCAATGTGGTCCTGTCTTTGACTGCTGTACTGCTTCATTGGTTTCCCATCCCCTTTGCCTATGGCAACTTGAGAGCAGGCCAGGAATCTTTTGCGAGTTGATATTGGCTTCCTCTTTGTTCACTGTTGTGTTGATGGCTAGCTATTGGCTGCTGTTTCTTTGTACTGCTAAGTCCTTATCAGATTCCTAAATCCCTGATAAGCTGGTGGTAAATTAGCACTCCTGTTGACTGACAGGGGGCCCCTTTCACAGGCTTCAGTATTTCCTTGGCTATCTTTTTTTTTTATTGAAAAAGTTTTTTAAAAAAACAAAGACATTTTCCCCCCTTTTTCCCCCCCTCCCTTCCCCCCTCCCCCATCTTCCCGGGTCAATCACAAGGTATTGTTATACATAAACCAAACATAGAATAAAATTTTCCCTTCCAATCCAATTAACCTCATCCAAAACTTTTCATCTCCCAACCCCCTCCCTATTAAATAAAATAACTTTCTAATTATTCAAAGGCAATCTGATATTTCTTAATCTGATATCTGTTTTGTATATAATCAATCCATTTTTTCCATTCAATTAAATATCTTTCCTGTATATTGTCTTTTAAAAAAGCTGGGATTTTAGCCATCTCAGCCAAATTCCATACTGGGGTCCTGACTTTTACTTTGAGACTATTGCTCTTCTTTACGCTTAAGAGCTCCTCTTGTCACCCTTTGCTCTTGTGGTTCCTCTAATGCTGGCAGCAATAAAGGCTCTTGGATCACCACGCCTTCTTGAATCTCTTGAAGTTTTTCTATCACTTCTGTTTCAACTTTCAAAACTGTAGAAAGAAAATCCTTTGCCTTTAAAACAGTGTCAATTCTGTATCTCCTTCCTTGATAAAATACTGTCAGTCCAACTGGCACCTCCCATCTGAATTGAATCTGATGTTTTTTAAGTTCTTGTGTAAAAAAAACAAATTCCTTCCTATCTCTTAACATCTTGGAAGGAATCTCTTTCAACACCTTCAGCTCCTGTTCTCCAATTTTTAAAGTTGTCTGATATGAAACTTGCAAAATCTGATTTCTCATAGTCCTTTTCACAAAATAAACCACAATGTCCTGAGGAAGCTTTCTCTGTCTTGCGATCCAGGAATTAACTCTATATATTTTATCAATTTGGTAAGCTACCTCTTGGGGTTCCACTTCAATAAATTCAGCCAATGCTTCTGATATAATTTTTCTTAAGTCTTCTCCTCGCTGTTCTTGCATACCACGAATTCTAAGAGCTCCTTCCATAAGTTTATATTGTAATATCACAACCTGATCTTCATTTTGATCCACTTTTTTCTGAACACCTTGCATTTTATCTTCTAAATGCTTATTTGACTGAGAGATCTGTTGCATTTCCTCTTCCAATTTTTTTACTCAGTCCTTGAACTGCCATGAGAATATCTTCTCTTATTTTTGCATTAAAATTCTCCATCATCTCTTTTTGCCTATCTTCAGAAAGTTTTAATTGTTCTTTCAATATATCCTCAAGACTTGGTTCAGATCCCCTTCTTCCAGAAGGCTTTAAAGGTTTAGCTGCCATTCTGTCTTCAAAAAGATCAGGAATTTAAACTTAACAACTTCCCTTTACTCCATTCAGTATAAGAGAACTCCGTTTGTAACAATCCACAAATAACGCTACTTTGTTGTACTAAAAAAATTTACTTTCACTTTCAGACGCCATTTTAAAAGTCAATTAATCAGAGACAAAGAAAGGTTTCAGGTTTCAAAAAGGGAGTCGGTACTTGCCGTGTTGATTCTACATCAAAGATCGAACGCTTGTGAAATTCTGCTTAGAAAATCAATCAATCTGCTTAGAAAATCTGCTTAGAAAATCAATCAATTTAATAAGTCCTTTTGAGCAGAAGCGACTCTCCTACTCCTTTTTCCTGATAAAAAACAGGAGCGCGTTTGAAGTTGGAGGGAGTGGAATTCGGTGGGATCATAAATCCAGGAAAATTCGCTCTAAAGAGCAAACCCCCTGTCAATATCTACCACTTTTCCACAGCTCTGCATAACCCTCTTTTGCCCAGAGGGTATGCTAAGGTCAATGAACAGTGATTTACACTGTTTCACTGACTTTTACAATCTTCTAACGCAGAGTGCCCTGTTAGAGCACCCAGCAGGAGCTCCAGTGACGTTTCCTTGGCTATCTTTGTACTTGCTCAGCCAATAATCTTAGTAGCCATGAAATTGAAGGTATGGTCTTGATTAAATATTTTTTCTGCCACTCCCTCCCCCCTATGCAGAAATATCTCTCTTTGTAAGGATTTGAGAAACATCCTTAATAAGTAACATTAGTAAGAAAATGTTCTTACTAAGGGAGCTAAAGAAATAGAAATATTAATTCTTAAGCTCTGGATTCATCTTGAAGTCAAATACAAGCATGATTTCATTTTACTACAATATCAAGGCTCTCCCAGTGTTGGGAATCCTTGAGGAAAAACACATTTAATTGCAGCAAAATAAAAATATGCCCCCATCTCCCTGTTAGTAGTCTTTATGTCATCCCAAACCTATCAATATCTGCCCTAAGGAGTGGGAGTGTTGTATTTATATTAAATAAGATGCCATTTTGACTGCTCTGTACCTGAACCTATAGAAGCTGTGGGTTTGAAGGAAAATGTGAAAGAGAAGAGTTGGATGCATTTCATCAGATGTCAAGCAAGCCATCAAGAAGTAAAAAAAAAATCCATACAAGGACAGATAGAATATCAAAATGTCCTGAATATTTTCTATTTCATGGCTCCACATTTGCAATATCAGCTTCCCAGAATATATATGAAGTAAGTGACAAAAAATATACTGTCGAAATATTAACAAAGGAAACCTTGAATAATGTGTTTCTTAAATCAAGTCACCAGCAAAACACTTTAAGGCTGTACCGTAAAACTTAAAGGAAAGTCTTGTATTGCTGAATGCAGCTAGCCATACCCTTACTCAGATTCAAACTTGGGCTGCTTGCATATTAGGCAGTTGTATTAACCTTCTGTGTTGAAGCATATGGTCTGCCCCAATGTGGGAAGAAGCATACTGCTTCCCTTTCACCTTTCAGCTCCAGTCCAGGAGCCTTCAGGCAGTCGCATTCACGACAAACCATTTTATACCAAATATATGTTTATTTGCTGATAAAGAAAATTTATTTGAGATATATATATACATTGCTCCCGGAAGCACGAAGCTGAAGCCTGAAGATGACGAATGAGACTTCGTCGAAACGTCGCCAAGACACTTCCAATTTTATGCGGGAGAAAACCCAAATAACCAAAGATAGATAGATAGATAGATAGATAGATAGATAGATGGATAGATAGATAGATAGATAGATAGATAGATAGATAGATAGATAGATAGATAGATAGATAGATATAGATAGATAGATATATAGATATAGTGTTAAAGTTACTGACAAAGAAATAAAGGGAGACTAGTATAGATCTATTTCAAACTATTCTCATCAGCTAGCCATACCCTTCTGGGATTCGAACCTGGGCTATATATATACACACAGAGAGACACAAAGACACACAAACACAGTAGTGGCCAAAATTGTGCCAACCTTTTGGGGAAAGTGTATTTGTGAGGTTTGATGGCTAATAACATCATTTTTTTTATTTTTTTTAATATTTTTTTTTTTGGAGTTTCAAGATAATCATATTCCACTGCTGGAACAGCCTGGGAATAGCCCAATTGAAAATCTATGGAGTTGGCTAAAGAAATTTGTTCATCAGAAGCGACCCAGCAATAAAACCCAGTTAATAGAAGCAATCATTCAATCTTGGTTTCACATTATAACAGCTGTAGAAAAAAAAGACTTGGTTCACTCCATGGGAAGACTTTGTAAGGCTGTAATTCATTCTAAAGGTTACTCAACTAAGTATTAAATTGACATGGTGATAATTTTTGTATACCTCATTTTTTCTATGGTTATAATTTTTGTATAGCTCATTTTTTTCTATGTGTTTCACTTTTCTTCTTTATACTCTAATTGCTATTCTAAGAGCAAATCCTTCATAAAAATTATTGCATTAGGTTCTTGATTAAATTATCTTTCCATTGATATATAATTTTATGGTACTACTCCCCCCCCACCCAAAAAAAATTGGTGTTATTAGCTAGTTTTAGAAAATACACTTTTCCCAAAAGGTTTCCACAATTTTGGCCACTACTGTATATATATTACCATTAAATTATAAATATACCCTTTATTCTTTACTGATTATCTTTGATCATTTTTTTTTACAATCAATAGTTTTAGCATCAGAATTTAAAGCTCTTTTGATTAAGTTGATTTTTTTTTCTTGTTTTGTGTACTTGATATATTTTCACTTTTCCAATAAAACCGGTGATGAATTCTCTCTCATGTTAATTAGATGTATTAGAAAGAATATTAAATCAAAAGTCTACTTGTCTTATTCCGGAAGTAATGCATGTTGAGTTTTGTGGGGATTAAATCTGAATTGAAACCTACTTTAAATGTTACTTGAGGGCAACACAGATTTTTATTATTGTTGTTTACATTTTGGACCAAACAGCAAACATTAAAACATATACAATAATTAAAATGCACTCATAAAAAATAAAATAAAACCATGATAGCCCTCACAAAACTAGGAGGATGGCACCAATCAGTTTATATAGGCCAAAAGCTACAGACAGAAATTGATAGATGTAAAATTGGTCACTTAAAAGAAAATACTGTGATCTCCTCATCCTGAGGGAAATTAAAATTCCTTAAAAAATGGGGTTATGAATTTTGATTGCCAATGTGTATAGAATGGACATTTTAATAAGCCACGAGATACAGATTCAACCTGTGTGCTCCAACATATAAAAATACAATTTTCACATGAAAAATTGCAATATGTTCTGGGCTACAAATTTGGCTTAGGCTAGAGGAAAAGAAACCTCCAATGTGCACCATGCATATTTTTTTTTTTAAAAAAAGAAAAAAAATAGGAAGTGTCTAAGGGGAGGGTGTGATTTTACTATAATGAAGATGGAAAATTTAGCCTTAGCCACCTCTATATCTAAGTTCCAGACCTGCCACTTAAATTCTGTTGGGTTTGATCGGCATGTAAGGTTAGTAACACTGATTTAGACGAGTGAAAAAAGGTCGGATTTTGGAGAATTTATCTTTGCTGATAGCAATAGAGTCATTGGATGTGACATGGATGGCAAATAAATTTCATAAATAAATAAAATAGCAACTAAGGTTATATACTGACCCATAGCACTTTATAGCACTCTCTGGGTGGTTTATAATGTAGAAGAATTATTTGCATATTGCAGTCTGGCTTCTCATTTTACTGACTTTGGAAGGATGGAAGGGTGAGTGAACCTTAAACCAGGCTCTGGGCGGAGTTTGCTTACAATATTTGTTCTGTTCCCACTACACAGACAATACTTCTATCATTCAAAATGACCTTGACCATCTAACCGCTTGGTCTAAAAATTGGCAGCTCCAAATTTCAACCAGCAAATGCTCAGTCTTACATATAGGAAAAAAGAACCCAAACACTAAGTACATACTAGATGGACATAACCTTACAGACGACCCCCATCCCGTTAAAGACCTTGGAGTTTTCATGTCAAATGATCTAAGTGCCAAAGCCCACTGCAACTACATAGCAAAAAAAGCTCTAAGAGTTGTAAACCTAATCTTGCATAGCTTCTTTTCCAAAAACACTACACTACTAACCAGAGCATATAAAACATTTGCTAGACCAATTCTAGAATACAGCTCGCCTGTTTGGAACCCTCACCACAACTCTGACATCAATACAATTGAACGTGTCCAGAAATATTTTACAAGAAGAGTTCTCCATTCCTCTGAAAACAATAAAATACCCTATCCCACCAGACTTGAAATCCTAGGCTTAGAAAACCTGGAACTCCATCACCTTCGACAAGACCTAAGCTTAACTCACAGAATCATCTATTGTAATGTCCTTCCTGTTAAAGACTACTTCAGCTTTAATTGCAATAATACTAGAGCAACTAATAGATTTAAACTTAATGTCAACCGCTTTAATCTAGATTGTAGAAAATATGACTTCTGTAACAGAATCATCAATGCTTGGAATACTTTACCTGACTCTGTGGTCTCTTCTCATAATCCTAAAAGCTTTAACCAAAAACTTTCTACTATTGACCTCACCCCATTCCTAAGAGGACCATAAGGGGCGTGCATAAGTGCACAAACGTGCCTACCGTTCCTGTCCTATTGTTTTTCTTTTCTTCTTCCTATATATATATATGCTTATACCTCCTTATATTTACTCATATAAGTGTTTATATACTATATAATCTTTTTGTATGATACCTACATATATTGTTGTAACAAAATAAATAAATAAATAAATAAATAAATGTTAGTCTGTGTGCAGCTCGACATGCATCTAAACTCACCTATCCTCCAATAAAACAGACCGTGCACCAGAGATGGTATTGAGCAGATTCTGACCAGTTCTGGAGAACCAGTAGCGGAAATTTTGAGTAGTTCAGCGAGCCGGTAGTAAAAATTCTGACTGGCCCTGCCCACATCTATTCTCTGCCTCCTGAGTCCCAGCTGATTGGGAGGAAATGGGGATTTTACAGTAACCTTCCCCTGGAGGGGGGAGGGAATGGAGATTTTACAATATCCTTCCCCTGCCATGCCCACCAAGCCATGCCCACCAAGCCAAACCACGCCCATCAAGCCACTCACACAGAACTAGTAGTAAAAAAAATTGAATCCCACCACTGCCGTGTGCGTAGGTCTGAATGGTCTATTGAAAGAACAGGATATGGTAAAACTGGGGAAAATAGGGATACATACAATGAGAACCAAATACAAGGTAGGCAGTATTGAGTTACTGCTGAACATAACAATTAATGAATACCAGAAATTTAAATCTCACCTGTGATGCTCTGTGTGGGGGATGTGGGTTTGTCCTTGGATGACCATGTTCCACAGATGAAGATGGATTCTTCTTTATGCTTCTGCCTTCTCCAAATGCTAAAGGAGAATGGAGTCTGGCTTCCCAGCATGCACTTGGTTTGAGAGTGAGGGCTGATGGATAAAGAGGTAGAATCAGTTTCAAAACAATATAGATTGGTGTTTATCTCTCCGACCACTAGATGGAGTTAGAGAGCAACAACAGTATATAAAGATCATATGTTGGGCCATGACAATACTTCAACTTTAACCACTGTGGCACCAGGGCATTGATAAATTAATGGTTTTAAGTCTATCACTGAGGCTAAGATACACCAATGAGGTCTCTGGAATGATTTCTTTGTCTAACATTTAAAGTGGTATAATCAGTGGTGGGATTCAACTAATTTAACAACCGGTTCTCTGTCCTAATGATTTCTTCCAACAACCAGTTTGTCAAACTGCTCAGAAAGTTAACAACCCGTTCTCCCGAAGTGGTGCGAACTGGTTGAATCCCACCACTGAGTATAATGTTGCCCAAGTCTTAGACGAGATCATCCAGATTCTAATTGCGTTGAGCCCTAAAAACTGAATGAAAGATGCAGGCTATTGTTGTTGTTTTTAAATCTAGCTTGTATAGAGTCAAAGACTGATATCTTCTTATAGATGCACACCTGGGTTCCATTGAGCAACATATCCAAAGATTTGACCTTGAATAAATCAACAGCAGTTGGGGTATAATTGCTTTTATGCCAACTAGCAAATTTCATAATTACTAGATATGCTCCTGGGACTTTGAGAGTTTGATGATCCCAGTAGGCAAATGATTAAAAATAAATAATAAATATTTAAAGAGTTTCACCTTCTTGATAGTTCTTTCATTAATTATTCATCTAGACATTGGGGCTCTTTCTAGAAAATTCCTGGATTTTTATTTAGACCAAGACACACCTTCTTCAGCAGCCTACACTCAGATAAGCAGTGACTAACACTAGACAAACAACCAAGTAGAAAACAATACTCTAATCAAGGAAACTCCAAGAAGACAAACAAGCAAAGAATCATGCAGAAAACAATACCCTAATCAAAGAACCATTCGCCCATCAAAACACACAGGACAAATTACTGTATATAAACAGGGACAAAACCCCATACCCATTAGCTTTGATGATGTTACCTAGTTGACTAACGAAACGTCTCCAAGGAAACAACCAAGATCAAAGAGTACCACCAACTCGACAGTTCAACTCCAAGTTACATATATTCTTTTCTAGCAGTATAGAGGGCTCTATGTGGGAGATAATAATATATTTCTGTTAGATAATGCAAATTATGCATTGGTTTACCATACAGTGTTTGGGCCTGAAATCTGACTGCTTAGGTACTACAATATTCTCAGAGAATATAATAACCCATTCTTAAGATAGAAGGCAACACAGAAACCTAAGCAGGTGAGAAGTTAAATGGAGGTGGAATTGTACTGGGCATCAAAAACATCATCCATTTAGAGAAGATGGGAAGTTAGGAAAAGAGGAGGAGGAAGAAGTAAGACAAATATGGAGCAAGATCATATGTTAGGTTGTCTTACCTAGGACTTAACCAGATTCATCTGTCTGAAACCCGCACTGACATTAATACAATTGAGAGAGTCCAGAGATAGTTCACAAGGAGAAGACTCCTCCATTCTCAACCTTATGCCACCAGACTTGAAGTTTTGGGTTTAGACAACTTAGAACTATGCCACCTTCAGTCTGACCTAAGTGTAGTACATAAAATTATCTGCTACAATGTCCTACCTGTCAATGACTACTTCATCTTCAACCACAACAACACACGAGCACACAATAGATACAAACTTAAGGTAACCCACTCCAAACTCGATTGCAGATAATATGACTTCAGCAATGGAGTGGTTAATATTTGGAATGTACTACCTTACTCTGTTGTCTCTTCCCCAACCCCCCACAAAATTAACTTTAGACTGTCTACTGTTGACCTCACCCCATTCCTAAGAGCTCTTAAGGGACATGCAAAAGTGCACCAGCAGGCCTACCGTCCCTGTCCTATTGTCCCCATTTATTTGTAACCTTCTCATGCATTCACAATCATGTTTATACTTTTATATGTAATCTTATATATGCTTGACAAAATAAATAAATAAATAAAAATAAATGAATTCATAGCTCTCTTGACACTTCTGAGCTAAACTTGATACCTCATGTAGGTTTGGCAGAAGGTTTTCAGGTAGACTGATCTAGATTAGAATTGTTACAGTAGATAAGTTTTATAGTTTAGTTTATGGTTTTATCTTTTATTGCCCTAGTGTTGATTGGGCACATAAGGATTTTGTTGGTCAATAAAAGACAAAACTATAAACTAAACCATGAAACTCATCTAGAATAATGATTCTAATCTAGATGAGATAAAATGATTATAGATAAGAAGCTTGTTAGTGCTTTGGTCCTGAGATATTACTGCATATTTACACACTTTTCATTTCTTCCTACAGGTATTTCTGGAGGAAGAATTACTAGTTTCTACCTCACACTATGAAACCATAGCCCCAAAATAGTTCTCCTCAAGTCAAGGGCAAAAACTAACTCCCAAAATATTTATATAAACAGTAAGGTCATAAAGAAACAATGGGAGAGTTGGAAGTGGAACTCAAAGACTGCAATTTCATTTATTTTTGCTCAGTGTGGATCCCTTGAGTACCTTATTATCAGATGAAATAAAGTGACCATTAAGAGATTAGCTGTGGTAATAAAGCAGGGAATTGATAGACTGTTACTGAATTCTTAATAAATATAAAAATCATGGAGATAATTCTGAAATTTAGAATTGTGTCATTCATAACACCTTCATATTTATAGGATGGTGCAGTGGCCTAGAAGTGGAGCTCTTGCTTCACAATCAGGAGGCTGTGAGTTTGATCCTAGGTAGAGACAGATATTTCTCTCTCTGGGTAAAATGAGAATATATCTGCTGAAAAAACTCTGCATTGATGACAGGAAGGACATCTGGCCATGAAACACTCAGCTCCATTCAGTTGTTCCTGCAAGGGATTATGGGCAGTGGTGAAATCCAAATTTTTTTACTACTGGTTCTGTGGGCATGGCTTGGTGGGTGTGGTGTGGCTTGGTGGGTGTGGCTTGGTGGGCATGGCAGGGGAAGGATACTGCAAAATCTCCATTCCCACCCCACTCCAGGGGAAGGATATTGCAAAATCTCCATTCCCACCCCACTCTGGGGCCAGCCAGAGGTGGTATTTGCCAGTTCTCCAAACTACTCAAAATGTCCGCTACCAGTTATCTGAACTGCTCAAAATTCCCAATATCAGTTCTACAGAACCTGTCAAAACCTGCTGGATTTTACCCCTGATTATGGGGTCTGATTAATCTGACCCCTGATTAAAAGAGGGTGAGGATAACACCTTCATATTTATAATATATTTTCAGAAGCGCAGATCCAAATTTAGCTCTCTTCTCTGCTTTTTCTTGTTTTTACAAAGTCAGTTAAATACAATAGTTGTTGCCTCCCTTTGATCACACACACACACACACACACATACAAAAACACTTTTATTTTTGCCTTTCTTATTTTAAGGCACCAGAATATAAATGAGTAATTGAAGTGAAATTTAAGCTTCTATTGCATTGCCTTGAGGTAACGTTTTTTTTTTAGTTCATTAGTCCAATTTCCTTAATATTCTTTCTGGAAAATATGTAGAAAAAACTACACGGGTTATATTAAAAGGGAAAAAATTATATACATTGCATTATATATAACAGGCACATACTTCTGGGTATCTGCATTAGCATGTGCTGATTTTTATTGCAAGTTTAAAAAAGCAAACCTTCTGACAAATGTGTAAGAGAAAATTGAAACGCTGAAAAAAATTAACTATTTAATAACTAGAAGATTTTTTGGGATTCTTAGTATCGTCATTTGGACCTGGATATTTAATTTAAAAAATGATAATGTTTTTTTTTTCCTGTAAACTGTTAACCCAGAACATCAAACAAATTGGGGACTTTCAAGGGAGATTCACTTATCTGATTGCTGGTTCCTTGTATTATCCCATATGCATTTCATCACTGTATTATCTATTTTATCCTGAAACAAGATTATGTGCTTTATTTTCCTTTTATCTTATTAATAAGATCACAAGACTAATCCATCAATAATCTGTCCTCTTCAATTCTGCCCCATTCTATTCTGTTAAGCAAGAGAGTAGAAGAATTTGCAGACAAGAGCCATCCTTGCAAAAGACTGATCAAAGCCCAGAAAGATTTGAGAGTCCATTTCTCACACCTAAGAGATTTCAGCTCATACCTCAATAAGTGAAGAACATTGTCTTTCATCCAGTATTCAATAATGGGAAGATGGCACGGGTCTTACACCGTTATCTTTTGGAGAGAGGCATTATGGAAATCTCCTCCCGGATGCTTGAAAGGTATGGAGATAAGTGTTAGGAAAGGGTAAAATAAGAATGGGCAGGGAGGGAAAAGGTTTGAAATGAAACGGAGAGGGAGGCGAAGGAAAGATCGTTATAAAAGAAAAAAAAGAGAGAGCTCGTAATACTTAATGGCAAAGCCACGATAGGAGGTTCCTTAAGTCCTTCCAAAAATACTCCGTCCTCTAACTCGGAAGATAAGATCAAGGCAGAGATTCTCTGTTGGATTTCAAATAAGTCCGACTGAACAAAATCAGATTTACGGCTACGTAAGTATGTACGTGAATAAGGTGGCACGCCAGAAACATTCACGATATCATCAATTTACAGCAGGGATCTG
The DNA here is from genome assembly GCF_028640845.1 of Ahaetulla prasina. Lineage (NCBI taxonomy): Eukaryota > Metazoa > Chordata > Lepidosauria > Squamata > Colubridae > Ahaetulla > Ahaetulla prasina. Next base: position 128,283,513 of record NC_080543.1, read on the forward strand.
CAAAACTTCCAACTGAAAAGGGGAGGAAATATTGTGCGTAGTGTAACTGACATTTAAGCCACCGGCAACCTTGTGGAGTAATGATGCTGAATCGCTATGAAGCGCCAAAGATCTAGGACTTGAAAATTAATAAGTAAATGCCTTCGTTTTATCACAATGGCAGCTGGGAGGCTTGGGAACTAGTTGGCCATTAGTCAGTTTTTGCTAATGACTCTTTTTACCCTTTTAATCATATGCAGCACAGTGACAATATTCCTTGTAGCTCAAAATGCCTTTGTGAAAACCTGAGCGGAGTCAAGGTGACTTGAAATTTCTTTTGGGTGCAGAATATAAAGAATCAGATCCATTAGTTCATCTGAAATATAAGAATTTGGAGGAAAGAGATGTCCTCAGCCAGAACTGAGGCATTTCCAAAAATTAGATGTTATTTTGCAGAATTGTTCTAGTCTATAATTATGTATTGATTGCCTGCTAATTTATTTATTAGATTCCCATCTTTTCTCTTTGAATTGAAGGTAGATTAAATGGGTCTCTTCTTTCCCATAAAAACAAAACAAAACAATTGTTTGGGATAGACTATGGCAAGAGGGAATGCTAAGTCCAAATGCTCCTGTGCTCTCCAATGTCTTCCACATGGGTTTTCTGACTCTTTAGCAATTTCATCAATTGCAAATGTCTATCTTCACACAATGAAGACATTAGTATATCTTCTGGTTACTAGTCTAGAGGACTTGGTCATTATCATTGAAGTCTTTCCTGAACAACAGGGAAGCATTAGTTCTCTTTTAGAATAGAATAGAATAGAATAGAATAGAATAGAATAGAATAGAATAGAATAGAATAGAATAACAGAGTTGGAAGGGATCTTGGAGGTCTTCTAGTCCAACCTCCTGATTAGGCAGGAAACCCTACACCACTTCAGACAAATGGTCATCCAACATCTTCTTAAAAATTTCCAGTGTTGGATTATTCACAGCTTCTGGAGGCAAGTTGTTCCACTGATTATTTGCTCTGTCAGGAAAGTTCTCCTTAGTTCTAAGTTGCTTCTCTCCTTGATTAGTTTCCACCCATTGCTTCTTGTCCTTCCTTCAGGTGCTTTGGAGAACAGCCCGACTCCCTCTTCTTTGTGGCAGCCCCTGAGATATTGGAACACTGCTATCATGTCTCCCCTAGTCCTTCTTTTTATTAAACTAGACATACCCAGTTCCTGCAAATGTTCTTCATATGTTTTAGCCTCCAGTCCCCTAATCATCTTTCTTGCTCTTCTCTGAATTCTTTCTAGAGTCTCAACATATTTTTGACATCGTGGCGACCAAAACTGAATGCAGTATTCCAAGTGTGGCCTTACCAAGGCATTATAAAGTGGTATTTTACTTTCTAGCTGAGCCATCCAAAGGTCCTTTGAATAGAATGGTGAGCAAGGCTCCAGTTGATGAATTTCTCCATCAGCCTCTCATATTTCAAATCTGTGTAGTAGAGCTAATGAGACTTTAGAACAGTATGGGAGGTGAAACCCCTCACCTATCTCACAAGATACATTATGAAGATTATAACCTGCAGCTCAATTAGGGAGAACATAGAGAGGATATAAGCAATCAAAAAGGAATTAAAAAAAAACCTTCCTGTAAAATGTATCCTGAGAATATGCCTTTATGAGTAGCAGTTCTTCAGTTCTTTTGAAGAAGTGTCTATGAGGACAATCAATAAGCCACTTTGTATGATACATATATATGTGTGATGGTTAAGCACTTAATGAATAAATAATGGATAACTAATCAAAAAGGTGGAATGAATACACATATACATGCATACAACCAACATTTCTCTCTCTCTCTCTCTCTCTCACACACACACACACACCACACCACCAAAGCTCTTTCTCTCTCAAATACACATAAAAGAAACCATTAGAGAGCATTCTAATGAACACACTCAAAACCGTAGAAATGGTAGTAGACTTTAGGAGAAACCCTTCCATACTTCCACCTCTTACAATTCTAGACAACACAGTATCAATAGTAGAGACCTTCAAATGTCTAGGTTCTACCACATCGTAAGATCTAAAATGGACACCTAACATCAAAAATGTCATCAAAAAAGCACAACAAAGAATGTTCTTTCTGCGACAACTCAGAAAGCTCAAACTGCCCAAGGAATTGCTGACACAGTTCTACAGAAGAATTATTGAGTCTGTCATCTGCACCTCTATAACTGTCTGGTTCGGTTCTGCAACCCAACAAGACAGACACAGACTTCAGAGGATAATTAGAACTGTAGAAAAAACAATTGCTACCAACCTGCCTTCCATTGAGGACCTGTATACTGCACAAATCAAGAAGAGGGCTGTGAAAATACAAGTATTTACAGACCCCTCACATCCTGGACATGAAGAGTTTCAACTCCTACCCTCAAAACGACATTACAGAGCACTGCACACCAGAACAATTAGACACAAGAACAGTTTCTTCCTGAATGCCATCACTCTGCTAAACAAATAATTCCCTCAACACTGTCAAACTATTTACTAAATCTGCATTACTATTAATCTTCTCATCGTTCCCATCACCCATCTCCTTCCACTTATGACTGTATGACTGTAACTTTGTTGCTTGTATCCTTACAATTTATATTGATATTGTTTCCTAATTGTTTATTTGTACCCTATGACTGTCATTAAGTGTTGTACCTTAGAATTCTTGATGAACGTATCTTTTCTTTTATGTACACTGAGAGCATATGCACCAAGACAAATTCCTTGTGTGTCCAATCACACTTGGCCAAAAAAAAATTTCTATTGTATTCTATTGTATGCATAAAACACCATTTCTCTCTCTCTCTCTCTCTCTCTCTCTCTCTCTCTCACACACACACACACACACACACACAATACAACACACACACACACACACACATGTACATCCCAACAGCATCTTTGTGTATGTGTGTATGTGGGGATAAATTTGTGCATACTCCATTGCACTGGGGGAAAAAAAATCATTGTTAGATGGATTATCACTAATGCCATTGCCCTCGACCAACCTAATTTTAATTCTATTTTGTATTCAGGTCACACTTTAAAAAAAAAGGAAAGAAACTGGAAAGAAATTATTTTCTACCATAATTGTGCCTCTTTTATTTGGGATGTTAAGGAAATTAGCATAGAAAGAACATGGTCAAAAAGGCTCTTCTTTTTATAGAAAGGTTTTGATAGCTGTAGGCTTTTTGACTTCTTTTGAACAATTTGTTCTCAGGATGCAAATTAACCAGAGAATTATTTAAGACTATGTTTTAATTGTTGTTTTTTTTCCTCCTCTTAGCCGTGTTCACAATTTCATTAAGATTTGGTTTAAAGAAATTATAACTTTGGGTATCTGTTATGCTAGCCTAAATTTAGAAGATCCCCACCAATATTTCTAGAATGTTTAATTTTAATTTTTCATTGTACAAGAAGGAAACAAAATGAGATGTTGATTTGCCATTTATCTTGCCATTATGGAGAAAAAAGAAACAAGTATTCAATTCATTTAATTCTGTGCTTGTTTATATACTGTTACATTGATGCAGTTGTGCTTCCGATATTATTAACCAATTGGGGATATTTCTAATATTCTGTTCCTTATGTTATTTCAATTTTTTTTAAAATTTTAATTATCGAACAATGCCTTTAATGAGATCATAATTACAATTTGAATGTGTAGGCACCAACAGGTCACCGAATGAGAGTAGACTTCATACACAAAGGGCTCTGTTTGATGTTTGGTTAAGGTATCAAACACTGAGAGCGTATGCACCAAGACAAATTCCTTGAGTGTCCAATCACACTTGGCCAATAAAAAATTCTATGCTATGGTATGCTATGCTATGCTATGCTATGCTATGCTATGCTATGCTATGCTATGCTATGCTATGCTATGCTATGCTATGATCTTCTCTTCTCTTCTCTTCTCTTCTCTTCTCTTCTCTTCTCTTCTCTTCTCTTCTCTTCTCTTCTCTTCTCTTCTCTTCTCTTCTCTTCTCTTCCCTTCCCTTCCCTTCCCTTCCCTTCCCTTCCCTTCTCTTCTCTTCTCTTCCCTTCCCTTCCCTTCTCTTCTCAAAACTGGGAGTCATTGAATGATAGACCCATGTAATGCACAAAGTCGGCTGGGTGACTTTTGGCCAGTCATTATTTCTCAGCCCCAGAAAGCAATCATCAGGAGTCAAAACTGACTTGAGAGTTTGTGCCCAACTAATATGAAATCTTATTCCTATTGATACTCTAGTCTACTCTAGTCTACTCCTTTACCTAACGTTTCCTATACTCTTAAGTATTTTACTGTTTTACATTAACTTTATTATAGTTGTGTGTGTTTTAAAATGTACATGGACTCCAGTGAGTCTAGCTAATAGACAGTATCTGCTTATATTCATTACTATTAATTTTAGTGCTGCAAAGATCTCTTCACAATAACCTCCGCTCATTCAATTGCTTTACACACACATTTATATATTAGATCTTACTGTAGATCTCTCTCTCTCTCTCTCTCTCTCACACACACACACACACACACACACACACCATGATCCAACTGTGTGAATGAAACAGTTTCACCTCTATTTCAGTCTGACTTCTGGAATTATTTATTTCTCACCATGTACATGTATCCATCCGAACTAGACTGCGTTGTTTCTCTGTGTCATATAACATATGCAGATATATGCATAATTTTGTATTTATTTATTTATTCAGTCATGTTTATGTAGTGTATATTGGAGATATTAACCCTTTGAGAGCTACATGCAATGAAATTTCATTTTAATGTACACCGATTAGTGTACATTCAACTGAGAATAAAGTTATTATTCTATTCTATTCTATTCTATTCTATTCTATTCTATTCTATTCTATTCTATTCTATTCTATTCTATTTTTTTTCAGTAGCAAGATGGCTTTTTCATTGCATGATACTCTCAGCTGCCCCTATTTGTCTTTTGTCCCACAACCCTCAGCTACTCATCCTGGTTGTTCCATGTAAATTCTCAGTCATGTCTTCTTTCTTTCTTCCAATGAAAGTACAATTTCAAAAAGGTAACTATAGTACAGTAACAAACCCTCCACTACTCACCACATTCCAGTTCTGCTGCAATTCTATTTATGAATGGTAAAACTGATAAAGAAAATACAGAGATCCTTTCCAATACTAGGTTGGTTGTAAATCTACTGTAGAAGAAGCTTCTTGGATGAGAAGCAACATGTCTTCAAAGAATTGCTAGACCAATTCTTGACTACAGCTCATCTGTCTGGAACCCACACTGCATATCGAACATAAATACAATTGAGGGAGTCCAGAGATATTTTACGAGAAGAGTTCTCCACTCCTCTACTCGCAATAAAATACCTTATGCCACCAGACTCCAAATTTTGGGTGTAGATAACTTAGAACTACACCAACTTCAGTCTGACCTAAGCGTAGTACATAAAATTATCTACCACAATGTCCTACCTGTCAATGACTACTTAAGCTTCAACCACAACAATACACGAGCAAATAATAGATACAAATGCAAGGTAAACCACTCCAAACTCGATTGCAGAAAATATGACTTCAGTAACAGAATGGTCAATTCCTGGAATTAGAGCCTACAAGACTCTGTAGTTTCTTCCCCAAACCCCCAAAACTTTAAGCTTAAACTATCTACTGTTGACCTCACCCCAATCCTAAGAGGTCTGTAAAAGGCGTGCCTAAGTGCACCTGTGTGCCTACCGTCCCTGTCCTAATATTCCTTTCTTTTACTTACTCTTTTCATGTCTCCAAATTATGTTTATACTTTTACCTGTTATCTTGTATATGATTGACAAAATAAATTATATAAATGGATTACTGCAATGCTCTCTACATGGGGCTCCCCTTGAAGAGCACCAGGAGGCTCCAACTGGTACAGAATGCGGCCGCGTGGGGGATAGAGGGAGCATCTCGCAGCTCCCATGTAACACCTCTCCTGCGCAGGCTGCATTGGTTGCCGGTGGTCTTCCGGGTGCGATTCAAGGTTTTGGTCATCACCTTTAAAGCGCTCCATGGCATGGGACCGGAATATTTACGGGACCGCCTGCTGCCGCCAGGTGCGCTCTCACAGAGAGGGCCTCCTCAGGGTGCCGTCGGCCAAACAATGTTGGCTGGTGGCCCCCAGGGGAAGAGCCTTCTCTGTGGGGGCTTCTGCCCTGTGGAATGAACTACCTGTGGGGCTACGATCTTCGGACCTTTAAGCGCAAGCTTAAAACTTTCTTCTTTCATCAAGCAGGGCTGGCCTAATGATAAATTTTAATTCGAGGGTTTTTTAGTGGGGTTTTTAAATGGGGATTATTCTATTTTTATAATTTTACACACTTATTTTAAATATTCAGCTTACTGAATTAGATTTTTAACGATATATTGTATTTTAAATTTTTTGGTAATTGTGTTTTATCTCTGCTGTACACCGCCCTGAGTCCCCAGAGAAGGGCGGTATAAAAATGTGAAAAATAAATAAATAAATTTAAAACAAAAAAAAACAAGGACGTTCAGTTGTCTCTTGAAAAAAGCACCCTTGGGACAAGGGCCTCTGGTGGCTCAGACTGCTAAGACAGTCTGTTATTAACAGCAGCTGCCTGCAATTACTGCAGGTTCAAGCCCCATCAGGCCCAAGGTTGACTCAGCCTTCCATCCTTTATAAGGTAGGTAAAATGAGGACCCAGATTGTTGGGGGCAATAAGTTGACTTTGTATATAATATACAAATGGATGAAGACTATTGCTTGACATAGTGTAAGCCGCCCTGAGTCTTCGGAGAAGGGCGGGATATAAATGCAAATAAAATTAAAAATTAAAAAAAACAACAACTGTGACCTGGATGACCGAGAACCTCCATAGATATTGACTTTAGAAGAAATAACCTGCATCTTCCAAAATAGGACGGAAGAAGCATGTATTGCGCCTCTGGTGGCTCAGACTGCTAAGACAGACTGCTAAGACAGTCTGTTATTAACACAGCTGCTTGCAATTACTGCAGGTTGAAGTCCCACCAGGCCCAAGGTTGACTCAACCTTCCATCCTTTGTAAGGTAGGTAAAATGAGGACCCAGATTGTTGGGGGCAATAAGTTGACTTTGTATATAATATACAAATGGATGAAGACTATTGCTTAACATAGTGTAAGCCCTGAGTCTTCGGAGAAGGGCGGGATATAAATGCAAATAAAATTAAAAATTAAAAAAAACAACAACTGTGACCTGGATGACCGAGAACCTCCATAGATATTGACTTTAGAAGAAATAACCTGCATCTTCCAAAATAGGACGGAAGAAGCATGTATTGCGCCTCTGGTGGCTCAGACTGCTAAGACAGACTGCTAAGACAGTCTGTTATTAACACAGCTGCTTGCAATTACTGCAGGTTGAAGTCCCACCAGGCCCAAGGTTGACTCAACCTTCCATCCTTTGTAAGGTAGGTAAAATGAGGACCCAGATTGTTGGGGGCAATAAGTTGACTTTGTATATAATATACAAATGGATGAAGACTATTGCTTAACATAGTGTAAGCCGCCCTGAGTCTTCGGAGAAGGGCAGGATATAAATGCAAATAAATAAAAATAAATAAAAACAAATAAATTGTCACTTGGTGGCAACTCAGAGTCATTCAATTCTGTAAGCTTTGAAAGACAATAACTTCATTATCGATATTGACAATATTAAGAATAGCAACCACTAGGCTCAAGGATCTGTAAAGAAGTATTTACGATGTTGACTTCTATTCATTCTATATTTATATGTGCCTAGGTCCAATTATTTGAGAAACATAGAAGATAATGATTCTTTTATATACCAAGTAAGTCTATGAACTAGAGGCACTGTTTATCTGAAGAGTTCTTCCACATTCTTTATCTCAAAAAAAAAATCTTTTTTTCACGTGGGCTGAAATACTGTGAAGCAATAAAACAGATCCTTATATATTGCCTTTGTGCCTCAGATAGAGGAGCACCTTTCCTAGGTTCCACTTATTTTAAAGTAAATCTCAGACCTAAAAAAATATAGATGTTAAGGACCTCAGAGGGAATAATTCATTCTGAATGAGGAGACAGTGAAATAAAATAGATAACAAAGAATGTTTCTTTTCTTCACAGTTCATTTAGGCCGCTGGCTTCCAGAAATATCTTTCATTCAGCTATTACAGGCCTTGTTCTATTCTTCAAAAGCCTGTACTTGAAAGCCAATAAAACAGAAAGAAAGAGATAAGCCAACTTAAGAAATGATTTAAAAAAGTTTGCAGGTACATTATCCTTAAACCTTTACCAACAGACCATTGGGATTCTTTTTTTTTAATAAAGAAGTTTTATTTTTACAATTATATCCAACAGCTCATCCAATGTACAGTTATATACAATTAGTCGGGCTTGCCCAGTCACCACCCCCCTTTTAACTCTCTTCCCTCTTCTACCTTCTTCTACTTTCCAGACCTTCCTCTCCTTCTCTTATCTACTTCCTCTCCTCCCTCCACCCTACACCTTCCTTCTCCCTCTTCTACCCCTCTTCCTTCCTCTTCTCCCTCTTCTACCCCTCTTCTCCTCTTTCCTACCTCTTAGTCTCTCCTCTTTTCTCCCTCCCCACCATTCTAAAATGGTAGCTGGGCAGACCCGACCCTACATTAATTATATTTATACATCTTCAATAATCCCTGTACATTAACCATCACTCCATCCTCTACCCTCAACCCCCAATTCCCTCCCCTTACCCCCACCCCCACCCCGACTTCCCAGAACAAAATGCAGGGTATCAAAACTAACAATCATAATCCAAAATAAATCCTAAATTATAATCTCTAGTCATTCCACACATAATCACACTCTCAATTCCCCTCTCCTTCAGAAATATATCTAATACAAAATATTTCCTAAATTTACTCATATGCTATTCAATATTTTTTTATCTGATACTTATTTTGAATATAATCAATCCACAGACCATTGGGATTCTTGTATGAATTTTTGCTGATTAAAATCAGGCCATCCTCTCAGGTCTTTCCAAGAGAAAATGTGTAGTCTTCACATCCCACAAGGTTAAGATGGTAAAGCCCATAGCCAGCAGTTGTCCATGATGTCCCCAAAATTCTGGAAAAGCTTTCCCAGATGGTATTATTTATTTATTTATTTATTTATTTATTTATTTATTTATGTCACAACAATATACATAAGCATCACACAAAATGATTACATAGTATATAAACATATATATGAGGAAATATAAGGAAGTATAAACATATATATATAAGAAAAAAAAAACAATAGGAGAGGAACGGTAGGCACGTTTGTGCTCTTATGCACATTATTAAATTACATTATTTAATTAAATTTAAAAAATTATTAAATTACATTATTAAATTACATTATGCACCTTATTAAAGTCTTTTTAAAAGATTGTGCTTTTAAGGGTGCTAATGATGATTCCACTTTTTCCTCCTGTGTTTTCTGAGCATTGATTTCTGCTCAAGGGAGGTACTAATACCACGCTATAAAGCCTTAGTAAGACCACACCTAGAGTATTGCATCCAGTTTTGGTCACCACACCATAAAAAAGATGTGGAGACTCTAGGAAGAGTGTAGAGAAGAGCAACCAAGATGATTAGGGGACTGGAGGCTAAAACATACGATGAACGGTTGCAGGAACTGGGCATGGCTAGTCTAGTGAAGAGAAGGACTAAGGGAGACAGGATAGCAGTCTTCCAATAATCGAGGAGCTGCTGCAGAGAGGAGGAGGTCAAGCTATTTTACAAAGCACCTGAAGGCCAGATAAGAAATAATGGATGGAAACTGAACAAGGAGAGATTCAATCTGGAAATGAGAAATTTTCTGACAGTGAGAACAATCAACGCACACACTCACATTTGCGAACCAGTAGCAAAGGTAAATAAATACCACCCCTGTCTAGTCCCCTCCTTCAGAACACCTGCAGGAATGTCCTTGGTTTCCAAAAGAAAGTATTTTGTTTTGACTACAAACCCCAATTATGGGGTTTGCCCCCCCCCAATTCCTCTTCTCCTGTGTGTCAGTGCTGAAGTCTCAAAATGGCCTCAGTCAGGCCAGCTTCAGGGCTGAGACTTGTGTCTCTTACCTTTGTTTCCCTCTCGTTCTCCGATTCTGCCTTTCATCATTTTTCTAAAGGCCCAATCAGTGATTTCCTGACGTTAGAATAATATTTCGTGAACGAGCACACAATAGATTCAAACTTAAAGTTAACTGCTCCAATCTCGATTGCAGAAAATATGACTTCAGTAACAGAGTTGTTAATGCCTGGAATGCACTACCAGACTCTGTGGTCTTTTCCCAAAATCCCCAAAACTTTAACCTAGGACTGTCTAATGTTGACCTCTCCCCATTCCTAAGAAGTCTGTAAGGGGCCTGCATAAGAGCACCAGTGTGCCTACCATCCCTGTCCTAATGTTCCCTTTAATTGTATTCATTTTATGTATTCAGTTCATGCTTATATTTATATATATTATTTAATATGTATTTGACAAAATCAATCAATCAATCAATCAATCAATCAATCAATCAATCAATCAATAAACCTGAAACCAAATGAATTTGACTCTGGACTGATTCTACATGAAGCAGCTAAAGGATCAAGTTTTCTCATCTTTTTTGACATAAATGCAAACAAGAATCAGCTGGAAGAATCAGCTGGATTGATTGATGTATTTTCCCGGTTGAGAACATCTTACATTAAAAAGAGAAATATACTATTCAAAATTAATACAAGAAGTGGAATAAGGAAAACTTTCAATCATTGTATGACAAATATAAAAAAATTAAAACACAGAGGGAATTTGAAATACTTGTGTGACTTTTTATAGCATTTGAGGTCCAGAAAGTAGCAGTCTGAATAACTTTATCCTTGGTCAGGAATAAATCATCCATGGTACATGGTCTATCAAGATTATGGCAATGCCATAAATATAGTATAATATAATAATAATAATATGGCAGCATTCGGAAATGCCCCTCATTCGTAATGACATCACTACAGAACTTTTTGGGAACAACATCACCTGAAAATAATTGCAAATGGAATTTATTTGAAGAAGAGAAAAAAAACAACAACACCCACATTTGTGCCAAGAGAGAAGAGTTTTTCAAAAATTAATTTGAGAAGCCATATTTTCTATGAATAGCTGGGATTCAGCGCCCCACCTACTCTTGATATATACTGTCAATTAGTGGAATAAAATTAAAGGATATTTCTAGATATGCAAAGAAGGATGAGCACTTGTTAAAATTTGCCTTATTCAATTTTATTCGTTGTTTTTTTTAAAAAAAGAAAACCCCAGGATCTTTGCAACCAGGGGCTGATGCAATATGAATTTGTAATGTGAGAAAGCAACACTTGGACTCTGCTCACTCACCCCCACCCCACCCCATCCCTGTCTCAGCATTCACAAAAGTGTACAGTTCAATATTAGCCTTCTACATGAAGAAAAATGAATCAACAGATCCAACCATCAAGAGAATCACAATGATATATTAGTTTGGAAGTTTCAGCTGGTATCAGCGTCATAAATTCACCTCTTTACCATATTTCTTTGCTGTGAGAAGGTGTCTCTTTAAACATTAGAGCATTTCAGCTTCTTTGTCAGTCGGACATTTCTTGGCTCACTGATTGAAAGAAGGCTTTCAAAATTTGAACAAGACTATCCATAATGTAATCTCTTTCGTTATCACGACAGCTCTATTAATTAGACTCATTAGATATGAATGATGATTGTTTGTTCAGCATCGTTTCGGAGAAAGTTAAGCCAAGAGGTGATTAAAAACCCGGTGAAGATATTACAAATGTTGGTGAGCAAATACATAGTGCCTATTGCGCTAATTGGATTAATCACGAACTAGGCAGCTTTTGCAGATTTAATAGATTTCACCTGTCTTAGGAAACTACCCTGGTCCATTTGTAAGCTGATATCAAGCTTAGCATGACAATTTTTTCTCCCCTGCTGCTGAGCAGGATTCCATCCTTCCCTTCCCTTCCCTTCTTTTTTTTTTTATTCTGAAGAAGCCTGAACAAAAAAATAATGTAGGTATTAAAATATAACTGTCAGCCTTTTCATTATCTTCTTATCTTGGAGGACTCCCCAGCCACAGCCCAGGGTTTTAAACTGAATTTGATATGGCATTCAGGCTGTGCAAAATGATGTCAAGGACAGGAGTAGCTTTGCTTTCCAACGCAACCTGTGTTTATATATGTGTTAAAATTATCCGTAGCTACATCTCTCTCTCTCTCTCTCTCTCTCTCTCTCTCTCTCTTCCTCCCTCCCTCCCTCCCTTTGGACAGTCTGTCTTCTGGCAGTAACAAGCAGCTTGGGAACAAACTGACAGCTTCCCAAGTTCAAAGAAATGGAAGACTGTCAGTTTTGATTTGGACTCCGTGGCCCTTCCATTTGACCTATTCTAATTCATCCTCGAGCTCGCCTGTTTGCTGCTATTTCCTTTGTAAAATTTGCCAGTGCTTCATCACATGGCAATATACAGGGGCAAGACTGGAGGCGAATACTTGAGGAAGATTCACTCCCCAATGAATTTCATTCCATTTTCGGAAGGCCTCCTGGTTTCCTTTGGTACCAGCCATTCTGATCTAGGGAAAGGTGAAATACAAAAAGTCACTTAGGTTGAGTGAAGAGGATATATCAAGATATGCTTCTATATGTGTTGTGGTTTCTTTTATGTTTTCTTAATTCCTGGCAGGTTTTTTTTTTTTTTTTAGCATATGTCACTTCTTTTCAACTTGAATTGGCTAAACAAATGAGGTATCATAAACTCCCTCACCACCTAGAAGGGCATCATCTAAGGCAGTGGTTCTCAACCTTTATAGTGCTGCGACCCCTTTAATACAATTCCCCACGATGTGGCGACCCCAACCATAAAATTATTTTTGTTTTGAATTTATTGCGCCTGAAGCCATATTGGCTAGCGATCTGAACTGCTTGCGATTGCCTTGAGGACGGAGGCATTAAAGCGGAGACTCCTCCCCTATTAAGTTTATCGTGCCTGAAGCCAGATTAGGCTAGGGATTGGGAGTGATTGCAGCTGGCTTGAGAGGGAGACATCAGAGCAAAGATTTCTCTCTTTTTTAATTCATCGCGCCTGAAGCTGAATTCGGCTAGCGATTTGAAGAGCCTGCAGCTGGCTTGTGGAATCAACCATTGGAGCACGATTCTTCGACTCGCAGGTATACTTCCCATATTTCCAATGGTCTTAGGTGACCCCTGGCAAATCGTCATTCGACCCCCAATGGGGTCCCGACCCACAGGTTGAGAACCACTGATCTAAGGCCTGAGATGTTCTCTTGGATATGGCTTATATCTTCTGACCAGATTTAAGCTTCTGAGTTTGGTGACCTCTTGTTTTATAGTAAAAAATTCTAAGCCCAGGTGCCTATGGTAGCACAATTATTCTAAGACCAATGCCATCACTTTCTTTATCATATTTTTCCCTTAGCCATGGCTAAGAGTCACTCTCTCTCAGGTCAACCCACCTCAGAGGGTTGTTCTTGTGGTAAAAATAGGAGGAGAGAGGTGTGTTGGACATGTTCACTGCAGTGGTGAAATTCAGCCGGAGGCTATCCGACTTGTGCAATCCAGTGGTGCGGTTGCTGGAAGCTCTGCCCACCCACCTGGATGTCATCGTGTCACTTTTTTTACCCTCTGCACATGTTCAGAAGGTTCTGCACATGCATGGAGGAGGTGTGCACGCTCACATTTCCAAGCCTGTAGGGAAAGGTAAGTGAATTTCACCCATGGTTCACTGCCTTGGGGTCTTTGTAAAACAGTAAAGGCAGGATACAATTTAATACAATAAAATTAAATTAAAAAAGCTATCAGTGTGTGATACAAAAATTTTATGAGATGGCTTTCTTCTGATCCAGGTGTTGATAAAGGTTAATAGGAATGATTAGTGCAAGATCAGCTTTCATTCATAAAAGACAACTAGAACCTTGGTCTCCCTATTTCTAAACCAACACCTTAGCCACTATACCATGCTGGTTCTCTTTGAAGCATAGTCCAATAAAATATAAACTTTTTTTTAAATTAATGTTAAGAAGCTTCACATATAGGAGACTTTGACTATCCCAAAACCCTTGATACAATAGAACAATAGAAACTCACAATTGTGTCAAGTTTCCTCTTCTTCTTACCAAAAAAAAAATAAAAAAATCCTCTTTGCTTTACTAAATCTCCGTGGAGACAAATGTCAGGGTTTCAAGTAATGCTTCCAACCAATTCAAGAATCTGAGGCCTTGGCTTCCTCAAAAATCCAGTTTATTGGGTATAGCATATCAGCATGGTCAAGAGTGAAACCAACACTGAATAATTCCCATGTTTTTGGCATAATTAAAGAATAGATACTGTCCACCCCGCCTGTGTCACAGGTCACGTTAGCCAACCAAGCAGGCGATGAACTTCTCAGCGCTCCCTCCTGCCATTGCTAGGGAACACTGATTTGTCCTTGGTTCTCATTGTTATGTCTGGCACATCGGAGGAAAACATTCTAT